>NW_023248267.1:0-3542 GCF_002007445.2 Ailuropoda melanoleuca | reverse complement strand
TAGTCACCATACAGTACATTCCCAGTTTTTGATGCAATGTTCCATGATTCATTATTTGCGTATAACACCCAATGCACCATGCAATATGTGCCCTCCTTAATACCCATCACTAGCCTATCCCAATCCCCCATCCCCCTCCCCTCTGAAGTCCTCAGTTTGTTTCCCATTCTATTCTTCATCAATTCACTGTCTCCTTTAAAAATAAATCATGAGCAAGACACATACACATACCAAAAAAATGAGAAAAGGATCTTAAGCAAAAGGCCCTTGAAGAAGAGTAATAAATTATTAGGAAGTACACGACGAGTCATAAATGGGAGTGTTCAAACAAATACTACTTAGTCTCAAAAAATTACAAAAATATGACATTTCAAAACAAGCTCACTGCTCAGAGAAGAGAAAAAAGAGGTTTAAGGAAGTGATTATAAGACAAAGGAAGGAGAGAAAATCAATCTGGAAGTGCTGATAGGAAAACTGGAAGTTAGAACTGAAGGTACTAGAGGGATGAAAGCTGCGTTCAATGCCCCCAAAGTACAGCGATTGTGACTGACAAAAGCAGCAGGAAGACAGTGGATCAGTGTGAAGAGATCACAAACATGGAGGGACGCCATGGTGATGCAAGGTTAAGGGAGCACAGAAAGGCACAGATTGAGGAAACACACCATCAGTGATCCTGACTGAGCAAGCTTAAATTGTGTGTCTAAAATACCTCTTATCCGAAATTTTGTTTTAAAAGACTGTTTTCTAATTAAAATGAAAAATTATTCCCTGAGAAAGAAAACTATAATATAATAATTAAGACTATTCTGGTCAAGCCATAGAATTCCAAGAAATCGTAAGAAAAAAAGTCAGGTACATGGGGATAGAAATTCAGAATGACATTAAATTCTTTCATAAAAATCCATAATGGAAAGTACGGAATATATATCTCCACAGTTTGGAGTTGAAAAAATATTGATCGCTTTGCTCAGAAACAAAAAAAAAGAGAGAGAGAGAAAAGAAAAAGAAAAATAATTTTTTGAGATTCACATACACAAGGAATAAAAAGGGGTGCGTGAAGGGAGGATGTTGAAGGAAGAAAGGTTTCAGGCCAGTGAAATGAAAAATAACTAAATAATGCAGCCACCAAAGAGATTATCTAAATAAAATAATTCAGGAATGGAGAAGCTGTGTTTCAATGACTCATAAAATGACTCACTGAAGCAAATTAATTATAAAATACAGTTAAAATGATTGGAATTATATTTAATATGATATGTAAATTTAAACAGGAGAAAGAGTAAATGTGGTTGTGATTATTTCCTTATGGTTTTAAAGCAAGGAGTCAATGACAGTTTAATATGAAAAATACAGTTAAAAGACACATGATTTTACTCATATGTGGAATTTAAGAAACAAAACAAACAGGCAAATAGGAAAAGACAGAAACAAACCAAGAGCCAGACTCTTTACTGTAGAGAACAAACTGATGGTTACCTGAGTGGAGGTGGATGGGGTATGGGGAGATAGGTGATGGGGATTAGGGATGAGCACCAGGTGATGAATGGAAGTGTTGAATCACTATAACGTACACCTGAAACTAATATTACATATGTTAACTAACTGGAATTTAAATAAAACTTAAAAAAAGACACATGATGATACTGGCACCACTTTCACTTCTCTTAATTTAAAGGGGCATTTTGTAAGCACCATATTTTTTAGCGTATGTGTATGTGTGTGAATAAACATTTAACTTAAATTCAGCAATTCCTTCCCTTATACTTCTATGGTGGTAGTTGTTAAATTTTACTAAATTAAGAATTTAATTAAATAATATGCATAGTCTAGTTCATTTTTCATAAAATATCATTAATCTCTCCTGCTATACACATGTGTTTATAAGATATATCAGAAATTATGGTTGGCAGATGTTGATAAGGCAGATTTCTGGGAGGTCAAATATTCTATGATATTTTTACTAGTCTTTGTATTTTCCTGTCCTGCATTTTCCTGTGTTCCTATAATGATCATGTATTACTTAAAGAAAAATGCTTTTACTTTTGTCTTCAAAAATATCAGCATATTCTTCCATCTCTAAATTCTATTGTACTGTTTTAGCTTAAAATAGTGTTTAGCCATTTTCCAAAATGTTCTAATTATCAGTTGCACAAAATGATTTATATTCAGATTGCAAATTATTCATATCTGCACATTCATAAAAGTTTTTAAAGGTGTACTTCCCAAAAGTCTGTTCTGAAAAAAATAGCAGGCTACTTTTCTGTTTTAACTCAAACTTTTCTAGAGATATTGGAGCCAAAACTTAATCTAAAATACGTGACTACCTCATGAGTAGCAGTGCCTAAAATCTCTTCCTGGGCACATTCTCCCACCCATCACCCCCTCTCCCCCACCAACTACCCACTACTGCCTAATAAAAACTACACCATCTTTCCCTTCCCTTTAGACTCTATATTCTTCAGATGACCGGAGTCACACCATTCCAGCCTAAAACCAAAGTTAGCATGGGCTCCATGCATTCTACCTCGAAGAGCATGAGTTAGAACTTTTGGGGGTTATGAGTCTGAGTCACTGTGGTGATCGAAGTTCTTTTGGGTATTTTAAACCAGGAAGGGTTAATAGTGTTCTACTTTCCCATGCATACGACTATGTAGAGACAAACTCTGGTTGAGTTGTTGGGGTGGAAATCAGCGCTCTTCCTCTCTGCCTCTGTTCCCTTTCAGGTAGAGATGTGTCCATTTTGTAACACTCTTGGTTCTTCTTCATCCCTCCACTAATTTCTCCCTGAGAAAAGTGGAGTGATTATTTATGTGATTAGCAAGCTTGGAAGAAGAAACTGATTGTGTACAGCTTAGTCTTTTATTTTCTCTTTCCTCTTGAGAGAGGCTGCCTGAAGTTAACTCTTTCTGCTGGTCCAGTAGCAGCTCTGTCCTTGTCAGTCCACCATTACTTGTTGAACATGCCTGTCTAACTCGGGGAATAACTATGTGGAAGACCATTCAATTCTTACATATAAGCCATTTTCTACAATAATTAGGTTCCTTAATAAAGATGATACTTTTATTTTCATTTCTCTTATACTATATAAAATTTCTCAGTTAATTTATAACCTCGGCAGAGATATAACACTGAACTTGTTATTGGAAACCAGCAAAGTGTGTTGTAAATAATAGGAAAACATCGTGAAATGGTAAAATGTCCAACCCTTGGAGGGTAGGATTCTGTAAAACATATTCTCAAAATATAAATACACCTCCTAAACCTTTCGCAATGTAGTGTTTTACATGCTGTAAATGCTAATTCTGCTACCTATTTAGTTGGTAAATGTCACATTAAGAGTACATAGAATATTGTTATCCTTATTACTATTATCACATTATAATGGACTACAAGAAAAGAGCTTTCGGGGCGCCTGGGTAGCGCAGTCGTTAAGCGTCTGCCTTCGACTCAGGGCGTGATCTCGGCGTTCCGGGATCGAGTCCCACATCGGGCTCCTCCGCCGGGAGCCTGTTTCTTCCTCTCCCACTCCCCTGCTGTGTTCC
>NW_023248266.1:0-1681 GCF_002007445.2 Ailuropoda melanoleuca | reverse complement strand
AGCTGTCCAATTTTCCCAGCACCATTTATTGAAGAGACTGTCTTTTTTACACTGGATGTTTTTTCCTGCTTAATCAAAGATTAGTTGCCCAAAGAGCTGAGGGCNTCAAAGATTAGTTGCCCAAAGAGCCGAGGGTCCATTTCTGGGTTCTCTATTCTGTTCCATTGGTCGATGTGTCTGTTTTTGTGCCAGTACCATGCTGTCTTTGTGATCACAGCTTTGTAGTACAGCTCGAAATCCGGCATTGTGATGCCCCCAGCTTTGTTTTTCCTTTTCAACAGTTCCTTGGAGATTCGGGGCCTTTTCTGGTTCCATACAAATTTAAGGACTATTTGTTCCAGTTCTTTGAAAAATGTCCTCGGTATTTTGATCGGGATAGCATTGAAAGTGTAGATAGCTCTGGGTAGCAAGGACATTTTAACTATGTTAATTCTACCGATCCATGAGCATGGAATATTTTTCCATCTTTTTATGTCTTCCAAAATGTCTTTCAAGAGTGATTTATAGTTTCTAGAATATAGGTCCTTTACGTCTCTGGTTAAGTTAATTCCAAGGTAATGTATGGTATTGGTTCTATTGTAAATGGAATGGATTCCCCAATTTCTCTTTCTTCAGTCGCTTTATTCGTGCATAGAAATGCAACTGATTTCTGAGCATTGATTTTGTATCCCACCACATTACTGAATTGCTCTATTACTTTTAATAGTTTGGGAGTGGATTCTTTTGGGTTTTCCATATAGAGTATGATGTCATCTGCGAAGAGAGATATTTTGACTTCTTCTTTGNATTTTGACATCTTCTTTGCCGATTTGGATACTTTTATCCCTTTTTGTTGTCTGATTGCTGTTGCAAGGACTTCTAGTACCATGTTGAATAATAGTGGCAAGAGTGGGCATCCTTGTCATGTTCCTGATCTTAAGGGAAAGGCTTCCAGCTTTTCCCGATTGAGAATAATATTTGCAGTAGGCTTTTCGTAGATGGCTTTTATGAGATTGAGAAATGTACCCTCTATTCCTACACTCTGAAGGGTTTTAATCAGGAAAGGATGCTGTATTTTGTCAAATGCTTTTTCTGCATCAATTGAGAGGATCATATGGTTCTTGAGTCTTTTCTTGTTGATATGATGTATCACATTGATTGATTTGCGAGTGTTGAACCATGCTTGCATCCCAGGTATGAATCCCACTTGGTCATGATGGATAATCCTTTTAATGTACTGTTGGATTCTATTAGCAAGGATCTTGTTGAGGATTTTGGCATCCATATTCATTAGAGAAATCGGTCTGTAATTCTCCTTTTTGAGGGGGTCTTTGCCTGGTTTGGGGATCAAGGTAATATTAGCCTCATAGAATGAGTTTGGTAGCTTTCCTTCTGTTTCTATTTTTTGAAATAGCTTTAGGAGAATAGGTATTATTTCTTCTTTGAATGTTTGGTAGAATTCCCCAGGAAAACCGTCTGGGCCTGGAGTTTTATTATTTGGAAGGTTGTTTATCACTGACTNGACTCAATCTCTTCATAATTAATTGGCCTGTTTAAGAAATCAATTTCTTCCTGTTTCAGTCTTGGTAGTTTATAGGTTTCCAGGAAGGTCTCCATCTCTCCCAGATTGTTTAGTTTATTGGCATATAGCTGTTGATAAAAATTTCTAATAATCCTTCCAATTTCAATATTGTTGGTCGTG
>NW_023248265.1:0-3541 GCF_002007445.2 Ailuropoda melanoleuca | reverse complement strand
TTTTTTTTTTTTTAAAGATTTTATTCATTTATTTGACAGAGAGATAGCCAGTTAGAGAGGGAACACAAGCAGGGGGAGTGGGAGAGGAAGAAGTAGGCTTCCCAGTGGAGCAGGGAGCCCGATGCGGGGCTCAATTCTAGGACTCTGGGATCACGCCCTGAGCCAAAGGCAGATGCTTAACGACTGAGCCACCCAGGCACCTCCGTTCTTCATCTGTTGTGGTCTTTGTTTTAAAATTTAGTTTGGGTGCCTGGGTGGCTTAGTCAGGTAAACATCTGCCTTTGGCTCAGTTCATGATCTCAGGGTCCTGGGATTGAGCCCCACGCCAGGCTCCCTGCTCAGCGGGGAGTCTGCTTTTCCTTCTCCCTCTGCCTCCCCACTCCCAGATCATGCACACACACTCTGTCTCAGATAGATAGATAGATAAATAAGTCTGATATAAGTATGGCTACTCTGGCTTCCTTTTGATATCCATTAGCATGATAGATGATTCTCTACTCCCTCACTTTCAATCTGCAGATGTCTTTAGTTTTAAAATGAGTCTCTTATAGGCAGCATATACATGGATCTTGTTTTTTTTTCCCATCTGTTCTGATACCCTGTATCTTTTGATTGGAACATTTAGTCCATTTACATTCAGAGTGATTATTGAAAAATAGGAATTTAGTGCCATTGTGTTACCTGTAGAGTTGGTGTTTCTGGTGATGTTCTCTGTTCCTTTCTAGTCTTTGTTGCTTTTGGTCTTTTTCCCCCCACTCAAAGAGTCCCCCTTAATATTTCTTGCAGGGCTGGTCAAGTGGTCACAAACTCCTTTAGTTTTTGTTCAGGAATCTCTTTGTCTCTCCTTCTATTCTGAATGAGAGCCCTGCTGGATAAAGTATTCTTGGCTGCATATTTTTCCCATTCAGCATGTTGAATATTTTCTTTCACTTCTTTCTGGCCTGCCAAGTTTCTGTGGACAGATGTGCTGTGAACCTGATCTGTCTTCCCTAACAGGTTAAGGACTTTTTCCCCCCTGCTGCCTTCAGGATTGTTTCCTTGTTTGTGTATTTTGTGACTTTGACTATGATATGCCTTGGCGATGGCTGGCTTTTGTTGAATTTGATGGGAATTCTATGTGCTTCTTGGATTTTGATGTCTGTGTCCTTCCCCAGATTAGCGAAGTTTTCAGGTAGAATTTGCTCAAATAAACCTTCGGCCCCTTTATCTCTCTCTTCATCTTCTGGGACTCTTATGATATGAATGTTTTTGCATTTTAATAAGTTGCTACGTTCCTTAAGTCTACCGTGGTGATCCATTACCTTTCTTTTCTTCTTTTCAGCTTTATTATTCTCCGTAATTGTATCTTCTGTCTCACTGATTTGTTCCTCTGCTTCATCCACCCTCATTTTATGTCATCCATTTGGATTTGCATCTCAGTTATAGCATTTTACATTTCATCCTGACTAGATTTTAGTTCTTTTATCTCAGCACTAAGGGATTCTCTAGAGTCTTTTATGCTTTTTTTCAAGCCCAGATAGTATCTTTATAATTGTTTTCAACTCCTGTTTCGACATCTTACTTATATTGTATTGATTAAATCCCTGGCTGTATGATCAACAATAGCCAAACTATGGAGAGAGCCCAAAATGTCCATCGACTGATGAATGGATAAAGATGTAGTATATATACATGAAGGAATATTACTCAGCCATCAAAAAGAATGAAGTCTTGCCATTCTCCCTGATGTGGATGGAGTTAGACTATATTATGCAAAGTGAAAAAAGTCAGTCAGAGAAAGACAAATACCATATGATTTCACCCGTATGTGGAATTTAAGAAACAATACAGGTGAACATATGGGAGGGAGAGGGAAACAAACCATAAAAGACTCTTAAAGATAGAGAACAAACAGGGTTGATGGAGGGATGTGGGTGGGGGATGAGCCACATGGGTGATGGGCATTAAGGAGGGCTCATGTCCTGTTGAGCACTGGGTGTTGTATGTTAAGTGATGAATCATTGAATACTACTCCTGAAACCAATATTTCACGGTATGTTAACTAACTAGAATTTAAATAAGAATTTGAAAGAAAAAAATCCTGGCCATCAGTTCTACTTCCTGTTCTTTCTTTTGGGGTTTATTCCTCCGTCTTATCATTTTGTGCAGAAAAAAAGAAAAAACACAACTAGGTCCTTTTGGTCTACTTGTTAAAAGAAGTTAGATCTAAAAAAACTCTATAGATATATAAAATATGTACATAAAAATTAAAAAATAAAAAAAAATAAGAGAAAAATAAAAAAAGTAAGCTAAATCCTATTTCCTCTAGAGCTTAATTAAGCTTTGCAGTACTCTATGATCAGAATTGGTGTACCTGCCAGGTGTTTGCTGGCCTTTTGGGGAAGGGACTTGTTGCGCTGATTCTCAGGTGGACATGCTCTAGTGGAAGTGCACCTGCAGGGTGCAGGGCGGTGGGGCTTGGTGTAAGCAGCGCCAGTCTCCACTAGGTGGCGCTGTTTTGCTCCCTGAAGACTTTTCAGCGTTGATGGGTAGGATGAATATGGCGGCACCCTGCTCTCTAGTCCTGGAGCTGAAAGTTCGTTGCTCCCTGCCACTCTTCAATGAGCCCTCATAGAAGGGCAATCAGTTACCACTCTTGTGTTCCTAGCTTCTGTCAGATCCCTGCTTTCACCCCACCTGTGTCCGAGCTGTTTTATCCCAGGTGGGACTGGGTTTTACAACTCCACAAACTTTGTGGACCCGTGGCATGGACCGGCGCTGTTCCTCTGGGGGAAGGTCTTGCTGTGTTTTTGCCATTTGCCTGGACCATGATAGGAAAGTGGTCGTAGGACTACACAGCAGTCAGAGTTCATGGCAAGGTGGAGCAGAGTGCGGGCACCCACGCTCATTGCCGTCAACTAGAGTCCCAGCTCCTTTGCCTGGAAACAGTGAAGCATATTGATGCCACCCATTCTTTTTGTAGCTCAGGGGATCCTCAGACCACCCTATCCACTCCTGAGTCCATCCCGCCTACCCACCTGAGCACGCTTAAGCCAGGCATGACCCTGGTGGTGGCAGACTTCTAAAACTTGAGATTTGCACTCTGCTGTGTATAATACCTTCCAGTAGTCTCTGTAAACAGGGCTCCTTTCCTGCCGCAGTACCCACAGTTGTTTCTCTCTCCCAAATCAGCTGTCTGCACCTCCGACCTTCCAAACGTTGGAAGTCTACTTATAGACTTGCAGTTTTGTTCTCTCAGTCCTCAGATTGATTTCTTGGGTGTTAAGAATGAATTGATAGTTATCTAGCTGTGTTTGAGGGACAAGGCAATCTTAGGGTCCCCCTACTCTTCCTCCATCTTAACTCCTCTCCTTATGCTATATAGAGTAATCTTTGAGTGTTTTATTAACAGATATTTGATGATCTGTATTGAATAACACTGTATTGAAATACAGATCATTTGATGATCTGTATTGAATACACTTCCATGTATTTAAAATATTAAACTTTTATTTATTTATTTATTTTTTAAAAAAGATTTTATTTATTTATTTAACAGAGA
>NW_023248264.1:0-3538 GCF_002007445.2 Ailuropoda melanoleuca | reverse complement strand
CCAGCTCAACTCAGGGGACCGGCTGAAAAAGGGGTCCCCTACTCCTCCGCCATCTTAACCTCCTCCTCCTACTCAGCTTTTCTTACACTGTGTCCCAGTAGGGAGCTGGTTACCTGAAAGGAGCGTCTGGCCCTGGGGCACAGGAGGCCACCACGTGGGCCACTCCTCACTGGTAACACACTCATCCATGTTTTCAGTCTCATTCAGTTTGATGCACTGTTTGATTGACCTTGGGGCTTGCCCTGTGACCCAGGCATTATTTAGAAGTGTGTTGTTAGTTTCCAAGTGTTCAGGAGATTTTCCTATTTTATTTCTGTTATTGATTTCTAGTTTGACTCCATTGTGGTTGAAGAACATACTCTATATACAACTACAACTTTTAAAAACGTACTGAGGTTTATTTGATGGCACAGGATGTGGTCTTCTTTGGGATATGTTCCATGAGTTCTTGAAGGGATATTCTGCTGTTGTCAATTAGGTCCTGTTCATTGGTGGTATCACTGAGTTCTCTTATATGCTTGCTGATTGTCCATGTAATTGTACTGTCACCTGTTGATAAAGGGGTGTGAAAGTTTCCAAATACGATGTGGATTGGTCTATTTCTCCTTTGAATTCTTTGTTAAATTAGTTTTTGCTTCATATGCCTCAGCTGTATTCATTGGTGCATGCATATTTAGTATTAACATGTCCTTTTGTTGGATTAACCATTTTATCATTACAGAATGTCCTTCCCTGAGTCTGGCAAATTGCTTTGCTTTGAAGTCTACTTTATATGATATTAATATAGCCATGCCTGCTTTCTTTTGATTAATGTTTGTATAATATCTCTTTCCCCATCATTTTGTTTTCAATCCACCACTTACATCATTATATCTGAAATAAGTTTTTTGTAGACAGTATATAGTTAGGTTTTATTTTTAATACACATGGCCAATCTGTCTTTTAATTGATATACTTTGAGCATGTGCTTTTAAAGAAATTATTAATATGTTGGGACTTAAGTCTGCCATTTTTTTGTTGTTTTCTGTCTATTCTCTATGATTTTGTTTCTATTTGCTTTTTTCTGACTTCCTGTAGATTACACAAACATTTTTGTTATGAAATTCATTTTATTTATTTATAGTTTGGAGTGTACATTTATATATATTTATGTATATACATACACATGTATATTACCACAGTTTTATATATATTTTGGTTTTATATATAGATCACAGTTTATATCTTATCATTTATATCTATATTCTGTATATAAAATATATAGAATATATAAACATATATATATACTGTGATGATATAACATTGGAGTCTACTGGTGTTATTTTACCAGTTCCAGTGAAGTACAGAAAACTTATCTTCTTTTCCATCCCTTTAGACTCCCCTGTTTATTATGTAATTGTAGGAAATACTTCCTCTAAATACATTTAGATACACATGAGACAACGTTATAATTTCAGCTATATCATCAAACAAAATTTTTAAAAATTGAGACAGAACACTTAAAAAATATTATGCCATTTCCTCTGGCCTTTATTAGGGTTTCTGATGAGAAATCCACTGTCATTCATATTGGTTTTTTCTCTATAGCTAAGGTGTTCTTTTCTCTGCCCTCTTTTAAGATTTTTGTCTTTTATTTTCAGAAGTTTACTTATGATGTCTTGGTATGGATTTCAAAGGGACAGTCTTGCTTGGGGGTCACTTAACCTCTTGAAGCTATAGGTTTAAGTCTTTCTCCAAATCTGGGAGGTGGTCAGCCATTACTCCTTTGAGTATCCCTTCAGCCCCTCCCTCTTTCTCTCCTCCTCCAGGGCTCTCAGAACACAAATGTTAGATCTTTTGTTATGGTCACATGCATCCCTGAGGCTAAATTCATTCATTCGTTCATTTTCTATTTTTTCCTCTATTGTTAAGATGGGATCATTTCTTTTGTTCTAGTTTCCAGTTCACTAATTTGTTGTTGTTGTTCTGTTCCTTCCATTCTGGTTTTGAGTCCATTCGCAAAACTTTTATATTGGTTATTCTGTTTTTCAGTTCTAAAATTTTCATTTGGTTCTCACTTACATCTTCTATTTCTTTTCTGAAACTTTCCATTTTTTTTTCATTTGTTTCAAACATGTTCATAATTACTCGCTGGAGAATCTTTATCATGGCTGCATTAAAATCCTGGGTGGATAATTCTGACATCTCTGTCATCTCAGTGTTAGCATCTATTGGTCCTTTCATTTTGTTTGGTAACTTCCTGGTTCTTGGTATGATAAGTGATTATTCAATTGACACCTGAATACATTTTTATTATGTTACAAGACTCTGGATCTCATTTAACCATCCTGTTTCAGCTGGCTTTCTGTGACCCTCACAGGCAGGGGAAAGGAGGCTGCCATCTTCTTACCACCAGGTGAAAGCAGAAATCCAGGTTCCCCACTCAGCTTCCACTGACACGTCCGGGGGGACTCTTGTTACTTGCTGCTTCATGGAGGTGAGAGCTCTGGCTCCCCACACCGTCTCCGCGACATCCCAGTGAGGGTGCTGTCATTACTGCTTGGCAATGATGAAAGGCCTGGCTCCCTACTTTACCTTCTCTGATACCACCCTGGCAGGGATATTATGGCACCTCAAACACAGCCTCATGAGGGTGTAAATCTAGGCTCCCCACTTGGTCTTTGCAGGCTTGGATGAGGACACAGTTTTTTCTGTTTGGATGAAGCAGAGTGATTACTGACTAAAAGTTTTCTGTATAGCTAGACTACCCCTTTCCTGTTTGCTCCATTAGTTGAAGAGAACAGGCTTTTCTTGGGACTTTGTCTATATCTGTTGGCATTTGTGGGCTGGTAGCTTCTTCAGCTCCAAGTCTGGGATATATGGGTCAAAAAGAAAATCCATGTAACTCACCATCATTTAATTCCTAAGGCCCCACGGTCTGCAGCTACTTTTCCTTCTTTTCACCTTTCTTATATTTCTTTTGTATGTACTATCCAGAGTTTAAATTGTATTCAGTGGGAGGAACAGGGAAATGTATGTCTACTCTACTCTTCCAGAACCAGAAGAAAAACCTTCATCTTCATTTTTAAAGGATAGTTTTGTTGGACACAGAATTCTTAGTTGATAGCTTTTTTCAGCACTTTGGATATATCATTCTACCATTTTCTGGCTTCCATTGTTTCTGATGAGATCAGCCATTAATCATATTATTGATACCCATGTGTGATAAGGTGTTTTTCTCTCTCAATAGTGTGTCTATGAATTGCCTAAGTGTATTCTTCTTTTTGTTTATCCTATTTGAAGTTACTTGAACTTTTTGGATCTCTGCAGATAATTTTCATCAGATTTGGTATTTAAATAATTTCTGCAATAATGTTTTGTCCCTTGGGGCACCTGGGTGACTCAATCAGTTAAGCATCTGACTCTTGATCTGAGCTCAAGTCTTAATCTCAGGGTAGTGAGTTCAAGCCCTGCACTGGGCTCCACATTGGGCCTGGAGTCTGCTTTAAAAAAAAAAAAAAAAAGTTTTGTCCCCTTTTCTCCCTCGTCTCCATTTGGC
>NW_023248263.1:0-3537 GCF_002007445.2 Ailuropoda melanoleuca | reverse complement strand
TTGTCTGATTGCTGTTGCAAGGACTTCTGGTACTATGTTGAATAATAGTGGCGAGAGTGGGCATCCTTGTCATGTTCCTGATCTTAAGGGTAAGGCTTCTAGCTTTTCCCCATTGAGAATGATATTTGGTGTAGGCTTCTCATAGATGGTTTTTATGAGATTGAGGAATGTACCCTCTATTCTTACACTCTGAAGGGTTTTAATCAAGAAAGGATGTTGTATTTTGTCGAATGCTTTTCCTGCATCTATTGAGAGAATCATGATTGCTGATTCCGTGGATGTTCAGAATGGTCTGGTACCTATCCAGCCGACTCAGGGGACCGGCTGAAAGAGGGGGTCCCCTACTCCTCTGCCATCTTAACTCCATCCAAGCCTCTATCTCAAATTCCTCCATTTCACGGAACACTAGCCCACCAAATCAGATTTTTCACAAATTAGAATCTGAAATCTGGAATTAGCAGTTACTGATGGTAGCCTGTAAACTAATAGGGAAATCATCCTACAGATTCACTCACATTCACAGAGCAGAAGAGAAACTTACTTTTGAGGGTTCTCATGAGGTATATTGATTTGTTTAAGTCTGATATTGGGGGGTGTCTGGGTGTCTCAGTCATTACGCGTCTGCCTTCGTCTCAGGGCGTGATCCTGGGATCCTGGGATCGAGCCCCACATCAGGCTCCTCTGCTGGGAGCCTACTTCTTCCTTTCCCACTCCCCCTGCTTGTGTTCCCTCTCTTGCTAGCTGTCTCTCTCTCTCTGTCAAATAAATAAATAAAATCTTTAAAAAAAAATCTGGTATTGGGCTTTGGAACAAAGGAGAGGAAACAGATTTAAGCTTGCAGCATATTTATATCAAGATGGAACCCCTGTTTTTTGTGTTGGTTATCTGTTAATATTTTAGGCAGCCATGTACCAGTAGAAAAATTAAATAGAAAGTTTTCATGACTTGTCATTCCCTAGAAAATTAGGAGTTTAGCTAATAAAAACTCATGTGGGAAACAAAGGCAGAAGAAAAATTATTAAGTTTCCTCACTACTATAGCCTACTGACAAGTCCTTGAGACAGGCAGAGTGACATTCCTCTAAGAACTCAGCTGCCTCGATGTTACTACTTTGCTAAAGACAAAAGGCAATCCTAGCCCGACCCCCAGGATCCTGTAAGTCTAACACATAAAAATTCCTTTGGAAACTTCCTTCATCTCTACCCCCCAACATACATGTTGGCAATCATCCCCCAAGCATATGACCCTCCGATATACATCTGAATGGTCTCATGACTAGGGTTTTATTACACAGTAATAAATGACCTTTTCCTAACATTAGCTAGCCCCCTCAAGGTCCTGGAAACCTTGCTTCCAAATTCCTTAGAGAGTGATGCTATCCTTAACCCCCTCCCAACTTGAAAGTATATAACGGGCCACTCTTTATGACCCCAGTGCAGCTCTTTCTGACCATGGGTCCTGTCCCCGTACTTTAATAAAACCACCTTTTTGCGCCAAAGACATCTCAAGAATTCTTTCTTGGCCTTTGGCTCCAAACCCTAACATCCTTCCTACATTAAAAACAACCTACTTATGTTTTTAAAAGGTATTTTCTCTCCCACTCACATTCTTCCTGATGGAAATAATTCCTATATATCTAATGTAGAAAGAAATGGAATTAGCTTCAGAAATACTTTTTTAAGTTCTAGAATTGAATATATTATCTAAGTGCTGCAGGTGTGTTGTCTTTTCTTCTGAAAACCTAGAAATCCTTTTCTTGTCCCTGGTGACAATGTGCAGAGAGGGAGCTCACCTCTTTAATAATGATGTTTTGATTATCAGTGTTCACTGGGGTTCGTGGGGGAAGACATGTAGGTAACTAGTGAAATTGCTCAATTCAAAAAGAGAACTGTGAGCTAATCATAAATGGAACTTAGAACTGGTTTCCTTAAACTTGGTACAAGCGAGAAAGTGCTTGGGGAAGGGAACTTTGGAAAAATTAATCATGATCTAACTTTTTGTAGCCAACAGTAGTTGGCGGTTTTCTTCACATCAATCCTGGCTGTGCCACTGTGTAGATGCAAGGCCGGAGGTAGCTTGGGGTAAAGGTAAGAGCTAGGATTACAGCACCTTCCCCGTTCTGCCAGGGTTTCCTTTGACCCTACAGAAAATGTTCTATTACTTGCCTACTATTTAGGTGAAATTAAATTTTGCAGACATACTGATTAATCAATTTTAAGCGATTCTGAGAACATGAATGTTGTCACTCAGATTTGTCAAGTTTTCTATACAATGTAGATACATAGAGTTACCCACACCGCACTCCCAACCTAATTCTGTTCCCGCCTCTTCAGCTCACAGACTTAAACCTTTCCTCTCCTGTTAGGTTTCTAACATAGCAAAGGAGGAGTCTAGTGGGCTTTAATCTGGGCATTATCCTAGCAAAGTTTAAACAACATCAGAAAAAGGAAGGAATTTTGCTGTCAACAGTATCAAAATTTCTGCATTATTACTGTAGGTGAACTTCACTCAAGTGTTTGGTATTTTTTAGCAAAATAGGCAAAGAGGAAAACCTTCACCACAAATACGTAACAGAGATGTTGGTAATTTCATGCTCTTCATTGATGTGCTTTGATTAATCCTCGGAACAATTTTTTTAATTATTTAACTTTTTTTATTTAAATGGGGCAACAAATGACTCATCCTATGGCTTGAGTCTCATTTTTACTGGCTGCATCATAAACCATGGAGTCATGAATCGTGCTCCGCAAACATCTCCAGCTCTGCCCGTGGTTGGATTGCTCTTCCTGCACCCTTGTGATTTGGTGTAGGCATGTGACTGGTTCTGGAATTTTAATCCCAAGTGAAGAGTGTAAGACCTTCCGAGCTTTCTTTTTCTTTCAGGTAAGACAACGTGACATGATGTGGCTGCCCCCGTCAACCTGAACCCTTGGGTGGACCATATACAGTGACCCCCGTGATAGTACACAGTGAGACATAGTGTGAACAAGAAATAAGCCTTTGTGAGAGGCTGATTAATAATCAGAGTTGCTAAAACTAGGACTCCCACAGTTTTGCACTGGGATCAGTTTTACTGGAAAGAAATCTCATCACAATCAAAGCTGTATTTTTACTCTGCTCATTTTGGTTCTATCCTTGTAATTGTAGCCTCATCATATAGAGCAAGCAACCAGAGGCCCATGATGATAGCCATTTCTCTCTGAAATCACTCACAAATAAATGTGTACTTACCATGGACTGTTAGAAAATAGATAAATAAAAAGAAATAAGCCTTTGTTGCTGTGACCCAGCACAAACTACCCTCTCCTGATTGACATAATAAAATACGCCGAAGTAGTTGAAAAGTTTTGTGGAGGTTGTTAAACTTGTGACAGGTGCGCTCTCTAAAGGACAAAAGGAGTTAAAAAAAAAAAAAACGACCAAAAGATACATCGAAAGATACTGGTTAGAAATTAATGCAAAAGTTAGGGGCGCCTGGGTGGCACAGCGGTTAAGCGTCTGCATTCGGCTCAGGGTGTGATCCCGGCGTTATGGGAT
>NW_023248262.1:0-3536 GCF_002007445.2 Ailuropoda melanoleuca | reverse complement strand
CCCTCTCTCACTGGCTGTCTCTATCTCTGTCGAATAAATAAATAAAATCTTTAAAAAAAAAAAAAGAATTTTTGAATATGTGTTCATGAAGGATGTTAGTCTTTAATTTTATTTATTTTTTATATTTGTCTGGTTTGTGGTTATGCTGGCTACATAAAACAAATTGGTAACTGTTCTTTCCTCCTATTTCTAAAAGAGTTTATGTAAGATTGGTGTTATTTCTTTCTTAAATACTATTGAAGCTGGGGCTTTCTTCATGGAAAGGTTTTTTGATAAAAAAATCTATTTCCTTAATAGATACAGTAGTTCTCCCTTATCTTTGGTTTTGCTTTCCACGGTTTCAGTTACCTGCAGTCCATTGCAGTCTGGAATCAGATGATCCTAATTATGACATATGGGCAGAAGGTCAGTAGTCGCCCAATGTTATGTCACAATGCTTACATCACTCATCTCACTTCATCTCATCACATAGGCATTTTATCATCTCACATCATCATAAGAAGGGTGAATACAATATAGTAAGACATTATGAGAAAGAGAGAAACCACATTCGCATAACTTTTATTACAGTATTAGTAATTGTTCTATTTTATTAGCTCTTGTAGTTAATATCTTACTATGCCTAATTTATGAATTAAACTTTATCATAGGTGTGTATGTATAGAAAAAACATAAGATATATAGAGTTTGGTATATCCTATCCTCAGTATCAGGCATCCCCTGTGTGTTTTGGAACATATGCCCTGCAGATGTGGGGGGGAGCTACTGAATGGCAGTATTCAAATATTATTTCATCCTTGTCAATTTTGGTGAGTTATATTTTTCTAGGAACATTTCCATTTTATATAATGCATCAAATATAGTGGTAAAATGTTTTAATAATATCTTTTTATTGTTACTTTAGTGTCTATAGGATCTATGGCAATAATTCCTGTATCATTCTTATTATTGGTGGTAATGTGTTATTTCTTTTTTTTCCCTTGATTACTTTTCTAAGGCTTGACTAATTATGCTAATCTTTTTAGCATTACTAGTGAATAATGTAAAATCAGCTTCACCTTTATTAACTTTCTCTGTTGTTTGAGGTTTCCTATTACATTGATTTCTGCTCTTTGCTTTATTTCCTTCCTTCTACACTTTCAGGGTTTGCTTTGCTCTTCTGTTTTTAAGCTTGTTAGGGTGGAATCTTAGATCATTGATCTTAGACCTTTCTTCTATTTATTTATTTTTTCAAGTAAACTCTATGCCCAACGTGGGGCTCAAACTTACCACCTGGAGATCAAGAGTCAAACACTCTACCAACTAAGCCAACCAGGTGCCCCAGACCTTTCTTCTATTTAATATAAGAATTTAAAGCTATAGGGGTGCCTGGGTAGCTCAGTCGGTTGAGTGTCCAACTCTTGATTTTGGGTGGAGTCGTGATCTCAGGGTTCTGAGATTGAGCCCCACATCAAGCTTGGCATTGGGGCTCCCTGCTCAATAGTGAGTCTGCTGTAGAGTCTCTCTCTCTCTCTTCTCCCTCTGTCCCTCCCCCTGCTGTGCTCTCTCTCTCTCTCAAAAAATAAGTAAAACCTAAAATAAATAAATAAATAAATAAATAAATAAATAAATAAATAAATAGTTTAAAGCTATAAATGTTTCTCTGAGCACTGCCTTGGTTGCGTCTTCCCTAGAATGGAAATCCTGTATTTTCATTGTAACTCAATTTGAAATATTTTCCAATTTCCCCTGTTATTTCTTCTGTATTTTCATTGTTACTCACTTTGAAATATTTTCCAAATTCCCCTGTTATTTCATATTTTATCTATGGATTACTTAGAAGTTTGTTTTTTAACTTCTAAATATTTGAGGTTTTCCAAGTATTATGGATTGAATGTTTGTGTCCTCCCAAAATTCGTACATTGAAGCCCTAAACCCCAGTGTAGCTATATTTGAAGATGGGACTAGAAGAAAGTAATTAAGGTTAAATAAGGTTAAAATAAAGTTAAATAAGGTCATAAGGGAGGGGTGCTCATCCAATAGGATGAGCGTGTCCTTCTAAGAAGAGACATTGGAGAGCCTTCTTTCTTCTCATGCACCCATGTGAGGACATAGCAAGAAATTGACTACATACAAACCAAGAAGAGAGGACTCACCAGAAACCAGATTTGTTGGCACCTTAATCTTTAAGCCACCTACTCTGTGGTATTTTGTTGTAGCAGCCCGAGCAACCTAATATCCCAAGATCTCTTGTTTGTGATTTCTAATTTAATACTACTATGGTTAAATAGCATCTTCTACAGGATTATGTTAGACTCATTAGATATTTTTAAATATCTAATTTAAAATATTAATCTAATATCTAATATCAGGTTGATATTCATAAGTAAACATGAATTTGAAAAGAAATTTGAAAATTTGGAAGGTGCAATCAAAGAGAACAACTCTATCTTTGTTAGGTATAGAGTTCTGTCAATATCAGTTAAGGTAGTTGATAGTTTAGTTCACATCAACTATGGTGACAAATACTTTTTAAGAGGTTTCTAATATTTTTCAATAATGGCAACTAATAATTGATTTTGCTCTAGCTTTTTCATTTCTATGTGTAATAACTCAATCAGTTTCACACTAGGTGATTTTGGAGTTTACATTTTGGACTAAATCTAAGGCATATGTATTGGAAAATTGGGTCCTCGTGTGTAAAACCTTTTCTCCCCCGAGACAAATATTTAGAAATCAATGTGCTAGCCTTGCTTTCTGCTGATGGGCAGTAGTGACACCGCACTATCGAGTTTTGGCGGATAGCAGCTTAGAGTGAACATCTTAAGAATAGCAGTACTTTTTAGACATAAAATTTAAATGGAAATTTGCATAATAGTGAAATGACAGGATCTAGGGTCCTTATTTTGGGGTAAAACACTTCCATGGCACTTCCTATTATCTGTTTCAAGGGTCAAACACTGATTGTTTCTAACATTGTAAAATTGAGACAACTGTTTGGAAAATTCAGTTCTTTCTTCATCAACTTTTCTTGCTGATCCCCCCGTTTCCAAAATGAAGCAAACAAAATAAAACACAACCAAGTTAGTCATAGTTATTTGGACAGTTTAGACCAAAGGGGTCATTTGGTTTGAATTATATGGTTTGCTTTCCCCAATTAATCCTTCTACCTTGCCTATGTATAGATAATTGTCTTAAGGTTGCTAGCATGGAAAAACAAATGAGTACATTTTCTAGAAGGTAAGATGACTCAAGTCACTCATTTAAACTCACCTTGGAATAACTCATCTTGTATTTAAAGCTGTGTACAGGGGCACCTGGGTTGCTCAGTTGGTTAAGCATCCAACTCTTGATTTCGACTCAGGTCATGATCTCAGGGTCCTGAGATCAAGCCCCGGAATTAGGCTCCATGCTGAGTGTGGAGCCTGCTTAAGATTCTCTCTCTCGGGGCGCCTGGGTGGCGCAGTTGTTAAGCTTCTGCCTTCAGCTCAGGGCATGATCCCGGCATTCCGGGATCGAGTCCCACATCGGGCTCCTCCGCTGGGAGCCTGCTTCTT
>NW_023248261.1:0-3533 GCF_002007445.2 Ailuropoda melanoleuca | reverse complement strand
GGGGGGAGCATTCCAGGCAGAGAGCAACATGCAGTGATCCTGAGGTAGAAAAGAGCTTGGAATATCCAGGGAACTGCAAGGAGACCATGGGAGTTAGACTGTGATGAACAAGGGAGGGAGTAGCAGGGAATTAAATGGGAGAACTAGGCAGTGGGTTGACCTTGCGGGATCTTGTTGCTCATGGCAAGGAGTTTGTTTTTTTACTCTTCAAGTATCAAGGAAAGACATTGGATTATTTCTAAACACTCTTGATCTAATAAAGTGAGGTATTAGAGGATTTGTTATGTATTTCATAGAACCTCCATATTGTTTTTTGTTTTCTGAGTGAAGTTCATACTCTTACCCTTTCCCCCTCCTCCTCTTCCTTTCATCTCTGTTTACATCTTTTTCTCCCCCTTTCTTTGCTGAAAGGGAGAATAGCTTCTTGTATCAAAATCCTTCTCACGGTTTCCTCCAGGATGAATTCCTGTATAAGTCTTACAGTGTTAAACTGTCCATCAAACCGATTTTTATAAATGTTTTTCATTGTGGAATTGTAACAATTTAAAGCTACCCTGTTGTGGAATTATATTCATATTGTAACAATTTAAAACTATCTGTCCCACTTTGTTGTATATTCTCAGATTTAACTAAGGGTAGATTTGTTCTCTAGAGTAAACAGGTAATTTGTTTCAACACGTATTTATTTTCTCTTGCCTGTTTTAAAAGTAACTCAGGAGGAGAGCTCTTTAAAAATGGCATTCAACGTCTTGGGGCATGCAGTCTTGTGTTCTTAGAATCTCACAAGCTTTTTCTTCACTACTGAGATAAATACGGGCTTCTTCTCATGTGCTAACTGATCATTTGGAAGTTGTGGCTATGCTGAGAAGGATCCAGAGTTGGTACCTGTGTTCAGCAAGACAGAAGGCCATTACCAAACAGCGATGTCCGCTACAGGCATAGGTAGAACAAATGGGGTCTCATGTGTTTGCCAAATGTTCTTTAGGATGTTCAACACTTCATGTAGTGAATGTGAACTGTCACACACTGAATTGAAAAGTGGAGTACAGTATTAAATAAAACACAGATTCCCACTTTAATGCTCTAAAGCACCTTAGGACAAGTATAATTATATATTTATATTAAGAAAACATGATTTAAGTTACCTAAGAAGTTGGAAATATTGTTGAAAGTTGGAAGCACCATTCTCAATAGATTTATAGAATAATAGGAGATAAGACATATATTTGTAAGCCACAGGAGAGGAAATCCTGTTCAATATTGGCTTTGTTACCGAACGTTTATATGGGTGAAAAAAATTCCTGCAGCATAAAACATCATAGTGATCAAGAATATGGATTTTCCATTAGATATCTGAATAATTCTGTCTCTGGCACCGTCTGACTGTGGCAGACAACTTCAAAGTGAAGTTTGACCCTTCATGTACACTCTCTGCTCTTCTGTATGCTACTCTTTTGCTCCAGGAGGCTGATCTGCATGGAATACGTTGATAGACACTCTGTTGTCTGATTTCTAGTTAATTTAGCCAGTGGAAGCCCTGGCAGGAGATAGGGAGAAGGAGGAGAATGAGGATAGTAAGGACAGTATGTGTATTCCTCTAGTTTCCTTCTTGTAGGTTTGTTGAGGGCTGCCTTTATCTTTCTACTATAGATTACCTCTCCCCTTAAGGTGACCCATGATTCTCTCCTTACGTGTAACTGTTCCCTCTCCTCTTTTCAGCCCCAGATCCCCAACACCAGGGTACTACACCACCTTATCTTGTTTGGAAACCCTGCCCACACCTTTGTAAATAGTCCCTTTGTTAACTCTTTAAATGATCTGAATTTGGGTGTGCCATCTGGTTTCTAAAGGGACTCTGATTCACTAGCTGGATAATGTTGACCCCCCCCCCCAAATTGCATTGTGCTTCAGTATCCTCACCTATAAAGTGGAGCCAAATTAATTTCTCAGACATTCTGCATATATAAAATCAGGGGGTGGATTTAGAATGATTGTGCTCAAACATGATTTTCCAAAGCTCTAGAGATTCTGTTTTCATTGTCTTCCATACCCATTCCCCAGGAGTAGCTTTTACTTACAGAGTTATGCTAACGGTCTGAACAATATTTTATTTGAAACCAGGACTCCATGACTAAAACAGCTTGGAAACTGCAGTTTTTGGATTATTGTAGGGATAGTTCCAGTCCTAAAAATCTATTACTCTGTCTGGCTGTTATTTTTTTGCCCAGAAACTACTGTTCTTTGCATCACAGCCTCTGACCAGGGCTGATAATTTGGTAGGCTTAGCTAGCTGTAGGCCATTCAGTCTCATGATTTACCATCTGGGCACAGGGAAGAGTCCAGTTAATTCTCCAGGATCATGTTCTCTTTTACAAAATGTTCTCATGGCTTAGGGTAGAAAGCCATGGGGGCCAATAAATATAGAGTGAGTAGGAGATCAAAAGCTGCCTGCATTTGTTTCCCTCTGGCCTCATTGGCACTCAGAGCCCTCGGGCAGTGATTGTCTGTCCCTGGGCTGAACACAGAACCCGGTCTAGAGTGGTTGTTAAATTTTGCAAGTCGTTCAAGTCCAGGAACGCATTTGGAACATTCTACCTCTTGACTTTTTGTGTCAACCCTCATAGTTAACATCTTTTACTTTCTTTTCTATGTAAAGGAATAGAGGAAAGGTATGAGTAAATTTCTTGGGTGTGCCGTAGGCTAGACATGCCCAGAGATTTACTGCAGCATTGACTGGGATGATGAAACCCTCAGGAGAACTACCCATATAACATGTCAAGGAAAAAATCTGGAAAATTCTCAATATAGTGGTTTAGATTTGTTCTTTACAACCACGTAACGGCCTGGTTGTTCGTTTATTTAACATGTGTTTGGCACTTGTTTCTGAGTACCTACCATGTGCCCAAGAGTGTATTAGACATTGTGGAACATGAAAATGATTTTGACGAGGCCCCTGAGCTCAAGAAGCCTCAAGTTAGGATGTATTCTGGTAACAGCAATATGATTGGCTGCCTAGACATAGCTATAATCTGCTTGTCGCCTAGAGGTAGCCCCGAGGGACTGCGTAGCGTGGGACGCCTGGTGGCTGGTCTGGGGAACTACTTGGTTTTGTGTTTCTTTGGTATATCCCCGGCTGTATCTCAGGACAAGAGTCTGTTTTACTTGTACCTTCATTTTCCTATGCCTTTCATTGCTAAAATCCAGTTAACTTCACTTCAGGCATTTTTGCTGACACAATATACCCATATCCTTTTTAGTGCTTTCCTCCCTTCCTCCCTTTCATACCAGGGGGAAAGCTATCTTTTCCCCTTCCTATTCCATCTGTGACCCAGTAAAAGACCCTAATCATACTTAAGTCTATATAGGTGAAAAAAGGTCAGAAGTTTTGAAGCAAATTTAGACCTAGACCGTGTCCTGCCTGCAACCACTGGGCCCCCTGTAATCGCTGTCAGGATTTGGAACATTTGTTTTCTGCTTCTCTTGTTTTTCTAAGCATGGATATTCAAGGTGTTTACAAAAAGTAAAACTTTGTT
>NW_023248260.1:0-3532 GCF_002007445.2 Ailuropoda melanoleuca | reverse complement strand
TGAGCCTGCTTCTTCCTCTCCCACTCCCCCTGCTTGTGTTCCCTCTCTCGCTGTCTCTCTGTCAAATAAATCAATAAAATCTTAAAAAATAATAATAATAAAAATAAAAAATCGGTATATGTAAACATTTAACCACTTCCAGGGCTCACATATCACTTACCCCCTGCTGAAAAGTTGTAAAATAATTTCAAGTTTAATGACATTTGATAGCAACGCTCCAAACACATGTTGTTTAAATTGCTTTGGGAAGAATGAAAAAAAAAAAAAAAACCCACCAGACTTAATCTCATCGGGATGTCATTGACTTAAACTCCAAGTTTAGAAAATTTAATATATTAAAGCAATGTTTCTTAAAATGTTTGCAGATGTTAATAGACATTACTAGGGAAAAAATTCAGTAATTTGTAATGAAATGGGTTTCAGACACACTAGTTCAATCTGTGCCTATCAGACATGGTTATTTTCTTTGAAGTTTTGGCATTTATTGACAGGTACACATCAAGGCCCTTCAAGATAGAATATGGGGTGTAGTGTTTCCCCATCATATGTGTGCACGACACCCTTTTTCCTCCCCGTAACACACCTTCTGAAGCTAGGATTGGTGGAGCCCATCTCAGGAATCCTTGCTTGACTGTTTCCCATGGTTCCCGAAATACAGGGCATCAAAGACGAATGAAATCCATCTCACCCGCGGGCATTACGAGTTTATTTGGGGATTTTGAATATAGTCGACGTTCCATAAACTAGCCAAGCAGGGAACAAATAATACATTCCAATTTTGCAGTGTGACACAAAGAAAAAAAAATGAATAAGTGCAACGTAATTTATCTCATTTGTCCCGATCAAGACCTAAATTGGAATACGTGTACATAATTGATGTACTGGAAACCACATGCATTATTCTTGCTTTGTGAGGATAAATTTAGATTTTTATTAGAGACTACCAAACGTGCATTATTTCCTCCGATTAATCTGATCTTCTATACCTGAAATTAGTCTCATCAAAGAAAAATCTTCTTGGTATTGCAAATATAAATGCCTTACTTCTAATTTCAAACATAATCCTCTCCCTGCTTGCATATTGATAAGACGTTATGTCCCTATAAATATTAACAATGTATAGTTGGTTTTTTATATTTTAGAAATAAATTTCATAAATTTCTATGTTCTCATGGCAGTTCTTTTCCTTTCACTATGAATCTCTTCCATTTTATATCTACCGCATTCCCTGCTCTGCTGGAAGCCTGCTTGTTCCTCTCCCACTCCCCCTGCTTGTGTTCCCTTTCTCACTGCCTCTCTCTGTCAAATAAATAAATAAAATCTTAAAAAAAAAAGAAAAGAAAACCAGTCTATAAGTTTGTGCTTTGGTGTATGTGTCCTGTGCTCACGATTACAGTGCTTGGACTAAAAAAAAATGTGTCACTTCACATCTAGAAAAGGTGTAATAAAAATCTTCCAATGAATCGATAGCATACCCTTTTTTCAGTGGTATTTAAAGAATACCGTGCCATTGCAAAAAGACTTACTTAGCTCCTTGAGTCAAAATATGCTTTCATCAGGCGTACCGTTAATCCTTGAACATGAAGTCCTTTCTACATCTTGGTCATTGAGAAAATATAATATTAGGATGTTATAGAGTATTTAATCTTCCTGTGCTGATAAAACTTGGTTTTCAAGCCTTTTAAAGCTACAAACAATAAATCTTTTAAGCTACAAACAATGAACATTTTCTTTTTCAAGACAGTACCTTGTCTGAAGACAATGTGATATTATATCAACTATACTTCAATTAAAAATAAAAAGACACTACCTTGCAAGATCCTTAAAGGGCATGACCTTATTTTCCGACATCCCCCAAGCCATATTTAATATGCGCATTAATGCGTAACCCTGGACTTGGGTCTGTCTTTGCAAATGCTGAGTCCATTGTCAAAGACAGCTAAGGTTTGCTCCAGAGGAATTTCAGGCGGGATTGGAATCACACGGTGTTTATATTTTAATATTGAGTTGCACTATTTATGTCCAGATTATTGAAAAATGTTCCTTCATAACCTTGCATTGACTATACTGAAGGCCTAAATTGCCTGACACGTCCTTTATCCTCTCCTTCATTGATGGCCTTGATAGACTCTCAAATTTCATTTTTCCTGCTCTTAAATGAATCATAGCTCTCAACTTGATGGCATCCGTCCTAATGCTTCTTAAATATGATTTTACCGCACTGGTTTCTTATTTAAAGTCTTCATCAGATAAATTTCCTACCATACTATATCTTGGTGTGTGTCTAGATTGTGCGTATTTACTTGAGTAAAACTGTAATCATTAAATATATATATATATATCTGTAGAAATCTTAATTTAGATACCTGTTATGATCTCTGTCCCTAGCCCTATGTATCCAATCTGTATGATGACAAACTATTTATAGGGAGTTGAGAACACTAGAGCAGGGAAGACTCTTCCTTTTTTCTTTATGGTTGCCTGACTTTTATGTTTATGCAAAAAAGGTAAATATTATTTTATTTATCTTTTTAATTGTAAAAAATATTTATTTATTTTTTAGAGAGAGAGTGTGAGCGAGCAGTGGGGGAGGGGCAGAGGGAGAGGGGGAGAGAATCTCAAGCAGACTTCGTGTTGAGCCTGGAGCCCCACGTGGGGCTTGATCTCACGACCCTGAGATCATGACCTGAGCCGAGATCAAGAGTGGGACACTTAACTGACTCAGCCACCCAGGCGCCCCTATATTATTTTATAATAAATAAGAAAGGAAAGGGGAAAAGTCCTTCTGAAATGTTGTATTAATGCTACAGTAGTGATTATCTATAAAATATATTTCTAAAAACTTGTTATAATGGTCTATAACTAAGGCATAGTCTATAGATATTTTATAAATAGCATCTCTTAACTTTAAATGAAGAATTTGGAATAAAGAGGACAATGTCATATGAATGACTACTATTAGTAGGCTCCTATATAATATAATATTGTGGTTTTATTTCCAGTAAATAAGAAAAAAAAATACATTTGCATTCAAAAGCATGCCTTTTTTCATGACCTGGAAAACATAAAGAACAGTGTTTATTTAGAAAATACTTTGATGGGTAAATCAAAACAATTAAAAAATTTAAACTCTATATAAGTATGTATATATATATATAAAACCTTCATTTCCTGACTACAGCCAATGACTCATACACATTCATTATTACATGATTTTATATAGTTTTTAGAATTTTCGATGTGTGATTGAGTTATTCATGCCTGGCCAAGTGTAACGTCCCACTGGTTGTGGGACCACTGTTTCTCTTTGCATCTGTTTTTCATGTTCTCACACTTTCCTGTAGTCGCTTCCTCAGAAACCCTAATAACTCACCATTGATGAAGCCAGAAATAGTCCACTTGACTCTACGTTTGATATTCTCCCTCTCTATGTTTCCCTCTGTCTGCATCTCTTATCTAGCATTCCTGAAATTCACTTTAATTCAGTTACCTTCAGCAGAGGTGCCTCCAAAAAAAAAAAAAAAAAAAAAGG
>NW_023248259.1:0-3528 GCF_002007445.2 Ailuropoda melanoleuca | reverse complement strand
CATTAGTTGCGCATAACACCCAGTGCACCATGCAATACGTGCCCTCCTTACTACCCATCACCAGTCTATTCCATTACCCACCCCCGAAGCCCTCAGTCTGTTTCTCAGAGTCCATAGTCTCTCATGCTTAACATTGTTTTTGTTTTAGTTTGCTTCTTTGAGACAAGTAGTCATTGAGTATCCATGGAATGGATCTGATTTATCTATTTATGAGCATAGAAAATGTTACTTTCTCCAATGCTATAAAAGGTACGTGATCTATAAGAGAAGGAATGATGTTTTACTTATTGTAAATAAAGTGAGGTAAGTTGCTTAGAGAACAGTGGAGATTATTGAGTTCAATAACATTTAGTACATACTAGAAGATCCACAGAACTAGGTATGCAAAAGTTAATAATTTTCTACAATACAACGGAATGCTTTGGAAACACCATCCAATTCATTTGTCCTTCTTTTATACAACGGTTCTGTTCCTGAAGATACTATGTATATTTAAATAATTATAAAATGAGTAATATTTTAAACATATTAGAGACATTAATTATTTAATGCAAATAAAATAGAGAAGAATCTTTTGATAAATGAATTCTCAAACTTTAAGGGTACATTTAAGTAAATTTCTACTCAGCAAATAAAGCTGGGATCCAGAATAATACAAAATCTACAGGTTTCATATCTACAGAAAACACAGGAACAGCTCAGAGATGGCTTTACTCATCTCTGGAACAGGATTTTAAGTTACAGGTATATACCTGGTCATGGGAAATCCAGACACATGGAGAGCCAGATTTATACATACGATAAATTATTTTAAGGGTTCTCTGAACACCAGTGCCATCATCCATCAACGTGAAGCTGCTTCTACAAATGTGCATGCATTTCCTGAAAGGATTTATAATCCAGCCAATACGGTACATTTTGAATGTGTTACAGAAAGGACAGATTTACAGGAGACAATCTGCCTTCATGATGATTGCATATTGTGGCATTTCTAGTCCATATGGATCAGTAAGACTTGGATAGCAGGCATTTGACCTTCAAAATCATGCAAATGTGAAACCAGACTTCTACTCGTACAGCTGGGAACGTCAGTGGGGCTTCTTTAGCTTATTCTAGAGGCATTGATTAAAACATAACTTGACTTCTAAAAATTACTGAATTTTATTTCAATACTAACTTCCTTCCTCTCTGGAGAGTGATTTGGTCTTTTGCTCCCCTCATCCACATTCCCTCTGGCTAACCTTCACTCATTAGCACCCAGAACTCAAATACTGATCATTTAAGAGAGAACTTGCTAACTCAGAGCCACAGGCTAACTATAAACAAGACTTCAACCCTTTTTGTTCATGCCATAGTTAATCTCAAGTAATAACTTCTGAAAACCTTTGAAAAGGTCTGAGACTAGCTTTCTGTCAGAGGCCTTAGGAAACTGTACATTTTCTCACTGTGAAACCTTGATCATGCCAGATATAATCAGACTGTTTATCTGGCAATGTTAATTTTCTGGGTTTACAGTATAACAATTCTCTAAGATTATTGGAACAGAATCACAAGAAGTTATATTTGTTAATCGGCCAATTTTTTTTTCTTTTGCGTTTAAACATTCAGTGCAAAATGGTATCACATTTTCTAGAGTGTAGACGAGACTGTGCTTGAATAAATGCATTTTGCCAAAGCAAAAGTAATATTAAAAAAAAAATCTCAAAATTGAGAGAAACAATTTCAACAGTTTTCCTCTTTGTGATTTAAAGCTTTGAGAACCCTGCAGGAGAGGCAGACTAGAAGAAGCTATAGGCGTCTTTGGGACCACATTCTGCCAAGCTAAAGATAACATGAAAAACTATCATACAAGGGGAAAAAATAGATCTGAACAAGATCTCTGCCTCTAATGAGGCAAAATGGGATTTTCCTTCCTATCCTAGCACCACCAACCTCCTCAGTTACTCCAAACTCCTCCATAAAGGGATGCTTATAAGCTTCTGGTCTAGACATCCTTTGGGCTTTTGGCTATAAGCCTCAAATAATTCATATGTTTGGTATTTTGTGTATACTTATTTCAAGATAGTGCTCTTAGCAACTCATTTTAAACTCATTATGAATTCTTCATTGATAAACAATAAATCTTAAATCACCTGGCTCTTGTCTCATAACTCAATTTAACCATTTCTTAAAAGTAAATTTCTTTCTGCCCATTAATAATCAGCTTTAAATTTTAGCAGATGCAAAGTTTAGTGTCTCCATTTGCTTATGATTAGGGCAATGTCTTTCAGTTTTGTTTCTGGAAAGTGTAAGCACCCAGTATACTCAGACTCCAAAGCACCTGATACTACAGCAGCTAGTGTTTACTAAGAGAACTTACCATGCCCCATTTATAAGTCTAAGTTCTTTCCATGCATTTCTGCTCATTGATTTTCTCACAATTACCCCATGTAGTAGGTGTTCTGATTGTCCTAATTCTACAGGTAAAGAAAATGAGATCTTAAAGGAGCTAGGCTGCTGCCAACTGTGTATCTTTTGTCACGTTTGTCCCTCATGAAGGATCTTGAAACCAAGAGTTTGAAACCAAGCCAGAAATCTTTACTATTTACTTGTACAGACAGAAAATTGCCAACACACTGATGGACATGCATTTTAATTGTTTATGGACTTGCTCAATTGCTATTTTTAAACAAAAAGTTCAGTAGAAAATTAAAACTCCTTATCAACTATAAATTTACCCTTATAGGCAGGTAAAATGATAACCCAGCACCATTAAGGTACAGATACAAGGAAC
Organism: Ailuropoda melanoleuca; assembly: GCF_002007445.2. NCBI lineage: Eukaryota > Metazoa > Chordata > Mammalia > Carnivora > Ursidae > Ailuropoda > Ailuropoda melanoleuca. The sequence continues at coordinate 755 of NW_023248259.1, read as the reverse complement.
TGAGAATGTGATAGATGGAACTGACCAGTGGTAAGCAAGTCATATTCTCTTATGAGGTCTTACTTTCCCCTTGTATAAAATAAATAGTTGGAAGAGATAAATTCTAAAGTCTCTTCCAGAGCTGACATTCTATGACCTCATGATGAATCTTTAGTGGTAAAGATCACAATTATGGTTTAGAATATTGTTTTTATTTATGAAATTTGGTATATACAAGCATAATTCAGAAAAAGAAGGATATAGACTGTTCATTATGGGGTTTTTTTGGTGCAAAAAGAAGCCACACCTAGAAGCTTAACTTCTAGCATATAAAGACCACTACATAACTCATTATAGAAGCCAAGACAGGTATAATTTCTACTCTTGAAGACCACTGTGCAACTTCAGAAGAGCCATATGAAAGGGAAATTGCCCATTGATTCATGTAAGACTTTCCCCCCTACCTTTAGTATATTCCTACTATTTGTATTGGTATACTCTATCAACCTAGGGTGATCTTGCCTATTACATAAAAACATTTTACATACCTTGGAGAATATCTGGAAACTTGTCTCTAAATTTGGTGGGGGGGGGGGAGTTGAACATTCCCTTAAGAAAAATACACATGAACACAGCATACAATTTCTCTGTGTTCCAGGTCCTTGTGTTTGTTTGTTTGTTTTAAAATTTATTATGTTATGTTATTCACCATACAGTACATCATTAGTTTTTGATGTAGTGTTCTATGATTCATTGTTTGTGTATAACACCCAGTG
>NW_023248258.1:0-3527 GCF_002007445.2 Ailuropoda melanoleuca | reverse complement strand
ATTTTCTCTAAAAGGGCCTCGTCTCACCGAGCATGAATTATAAATACTTGTGTATTATAAATATTTGTGTAGCAGAGGTTTTCCTAAGTAAAATGCTTTATGAATTAGATGTGGCACTTGGAATATTTTAGAAACACGACGGCTGAAAAGCCAAAGCAACGAGCACTGAACAAATGCAGCATAAAAGGATTTGCATCGTGGTGCAAGCAGAGAGCAAACGCGCTTACTGAGGTTACAAGCGAGCCACGGGAATTGTGTGTTTATAGAGTTCAAAGGGAGTGGTCGCCGGGTCAGTGAGGACAGGGTTTGGCGGAGGGGGCAGGATGGCGGGAGCCATCTGATAGAAGCAGGAGAGCTTGAACTGGAGAGAGGAAAATGTTTCGGGCTTTGAATTATTTGTGGTCCTGTTGCTATTCGGACTCTTACGGAGCCGGAGCCGTCGGCGTGCTGTCGCCCCCGGCCTGCGGTGCCCGGTCCCGCAATGCCCCGCGTGGCCGCCACCTCCTCGCTGGCTGTCCTTTCCCCAAACCACAAAACCCAAATGAATGTGTGTTTCTTCTAAACGGGCATGGCTTTGACTATGAAACCACAATTTCTGGTTTGAGAAGAGTCAACGTTTCGATGGCATTTATATTTCTGGTCTGTATTTTTCAAGCCTGGCAGCGAAGCCAAACTGCCCTCCATCTCTGCTGACATCTTTTTATAGTTCGCTGAAAAGTGGACACCGCAGCGCGCACCATGTTTGTCACCCATTCGTGTCTGCCTGTTGCTTATTTTTAGATCTGTGTCTCTCAACAATGGACACCTGCCTGGCCCTGGCATTCCAATTCACCTGGATAGGAGGAGAGAAGAAGGTAGGGAAGGCCTCATGAGTCAAGGTCCGGGAAAATGACGTCAGCATCGTCTCCCCCGCTCTGTCTTCTGCTTCCTCGTCTAGGCTCTTGTCTCCTTTCATTGTCCTTCCTCCCCCAGGGCCCAGGCTCCTCGTGTTCTTCCTCCCTCACTCTAGCAAAAGGTTCCACATTTGGAAAGACTCTGATAAGTTCCTCACTCCCACCCTGTTACTTATTACAGAACCATTTTGCCTGCACCATCCACAAGGATGAAGGACGTAATTATAAAGAGAAGTTTAAACCATTGTTTAAAATTGGCCACAAGAAAGGAGTCAACTTATTTATTTATTAAAGCTTTAGTTTATTTAATTTGTCAGAGAGCGCGCACAAGCAGGGGGAGCCGCAGGCAGAGGGAGAAGCCCACTCCAGCCTGATGCAGGACTGGATTCCAGGACCCCGGGATCATGACCTGAGCGGAAGGCCGACTCTTAACCAACTGAGCCACTCAGGCATCCCTCAATTCATTTATTTTTTATAGGTACTTTATCCAATCATGGTAAAGGTAAGAGGGAATTATTATTTTTTTAAACATTTTGTTTATTTATTTATTTATTTATTTGAGAGAGAGAGAGAGACAGTATGGGTCGGGGGGAAGGAGCAAAGCGGGGGAGGGCCAGAGGGAAGGGTAAAGAATCTTAAGCAGTCTCCCCACCGAGTGCGGAGCCCAGCGCAGGGCTCCACCTCCCAACCCTGAGATCATGACCTGAGCCCAAACTAAGAGTCAGCCACCCGGGCACACCAAGAGGGAATTATTTTTATATTCTCCGTGTAGAAAATGGCATTACAAAGTCATAGGAAGAGAGCATGCAGCCAAAAAATGCAGGAAGAGAATTACAAAGGCGAGTTCATGAACAAATCTAGTAGCTATTTTTATTGACTTTGTGATATTTATGCTACTTGTCAGCTCCTCAAAATTTACTTATTTGTTGAGGTTTAAATTCTCTTTATAGATATATTTACCTTGGGACTCTAGGCTCAAAATTCTGAATTTATTTTCATAACAAGGAACCCCTAAATCGTAAAAGCGTCAGCACCCACAACACGTAGATCTGAGCCTGGCGCTCAGGAAGAAGAGCAATTGCGAGCGTGAAAGACCAGCAGCAAGTGAAGGAAGACGATGTCCGTGTCAGCACAGGAAGACGTGCAGCTTCTGATGTTTCCGGTTCTGCTTTACTAAGTATCTTTTTCTATTTCCTGCCATTGTGTAGAGCCATTTTTTCCAATAGTCAAGTGCATGTTACACTTACTCTTCTCGGAGCATCAGCCACTCTCCTAATTCAGAACTGTGCTTTTTGATTTACTGGAAACCTGCCCAGTGGGCATTGCCCTTGTGTACCCATTTGATATAGTGCTTCCACGGACCGATGTTCAGTAAATATTTAATAGGGTGTGTTCAGCTGAATTAGGTCAGCAGCTAAGGTGGGAAGGGAACAGTGTTTTTTTAAAATACTGGTGCAGCTTCGGATGTCAAAAAGCTTTAGAAAGCAGGGGCCCTGGCAGGAAAGACAATAGTTACTGCCCTCTTTTTCTCAAGAGACTCCAGAAGCCGCTCCAAATTTCCTGAGGAGATGTTCCAGTCAGTAGAAGCTTGGATCTAATGGTGTCTGAAAGTCTTGGGAGAGAATGTTGATCTGAAAGTCTTAGAAGAGAGGCATTATAACCCCCCAGCTGTGTGCCTCTGAGGGTTGGGAGACTGGCCCAGCAAGCAGAGCGGGTCCAAATCACTATAAAACATTGAAGGATTTAGTGGTGAAGGGACATCATTTCTGCAATTTACAGTCAAACTTTTGGGGAGCACGGGGTATGGAATGTCTGAGATATATAGCAAAGACAGTAAAATTTAACATTTGGGGGATCTGAATAAAAGGAATATGGAAATTTTTTGTAACACTCTTGAAACTTTTCTATACATGAGAAATTATGTAACAATTTAAAGTTCAAAGAAAACTATTACAACGTCCTAAAAAGAGAACACAATGAAAAAATAACAGTGACTCTCCATTTTGACTCTACTTTTCTTCTTAGCATGATGAAAACATTGTGACACAAAGAATTTAAGCAAAAGATTATCTCCATGTCTCTCTACCCGGTGTATTATGGAAAGCTGGCTGGGGTGCCTGGGTGGCGCAGTTGGTTAAGGGATAAGCATCTGACTCTTGGTTTCTGCTCAGGTCTGTGATCTCTGGGTTGTGATCTTGGGGTCCTGGGATGGAGCCCCACATGGGCTCCGTGCTCAAGGGGAGTCTGCTTGAGATTCTCTCCCTCTGCTTTTCCCCTTCTCGCTCATGTTCTCTCTCAAATAAATAAATAATATATATATTTATATATATAAAGAAAAGCTGAGTGTTACTGAGGTTTTGGTAACTTAAATTATTTTAAGTGTTGTCTGTTTAAGAGAATTGGGACTATCTGTGAAGGAAAGAAATTTGAGTCTTTTAAGACTCCATAGACAATTTCAGATTTCCAACAGCATAAATACCACAAGGCAGTGGTATCCCTCAAGTTTTTTTGAAAACTGGGTTAAAACTAGAGGCCTTTGCATTCCTGCCGGTAGCCTAACTTCATTGTTATTATTATTGTTCCTTACTGTTTTGTGTTGCCTAATATTCCATAAGTTGTATGTATTATATATAT
>NW_023248257.1:0-3525 GCF_002007445.2 Ailuropoda melanoleuca | reverse complement strand
TATTTTTGTATCCTTTGGGTAAATACCTAGTAGTACAATTGCTGGGTCATAGGGTAGTTCTATTTTTAACTGAGCAATCTCCACACTGTTTTTCAGAGTTGGCTGCACCAGCTGGCATTTCCACCAACAGTGTAAGAGTGTTCCCCTTTCTCCACATCCTCGCCCATACCTGTTGTTTCCTGTTGTTGATTTTAGCCATTCTGTCAGGTGTGAGGTGATTATCTCATTGCAGTTTTGATTTGTATTTCCCTGATGATGAGTGATGTTGACCATCTTTGCATGCATCTGTTGGCTATCTGTGTGTCTTCTTTGGAAAAAAGTCTATTCTTGTCTTCTGCATGGCTTTTAACTGGATTACTTGTTTTTTTTGGGGGGGGAGTTGAATTTGATAAATTCTTTATATATTTTAGATACTAACCCTTTATCAGATATGTCATTTGCGAATATCTTCTCCCATTCTGAAGGTTGACTGTTAGTTTTGCTGAATGCTTCCTTCCCTGTGCAGAAGTTCTTTTATCTTAATGAAGACCCAATGTTTATTTTTGCTTTTGTTTCCCTTGTCTCTAGCAAAGTATATAGTAAGAAGGTACTACAGCCAATGTCAAAGAGGTTGCTGCCTGTGTTCTTCTCTAGGGTTTTGATGGATTCCTGTCTCACATTTCGGTCTTTCATCCATTTTGAATTTATTTTTGTGCATGGTGTAAGAAAGAACTCTGTCTTATCATTATTTTTCAGTTTAAATTTTACCTTGTCAGATATCAATATTCTGACCACTGATTTATTTACTTGATATGTCCTTGAAAATAATTTTATTTTCAGCCATTCTGAATCTCTTTCCTTTGGATGTCTCTTATATATAATGTAGTTTTGGATCCTGCTTTGTTCACCAGTCAGAAAAAATTCTAATAGGTCAATTAACCCCTTTTATTTTTTTATATGATTTGTATTTTGGCTCCAACTCCGCCATACTGTTTTACATTATATAGAACACTTAGTACCTTTCTTTTTTTTTCTTTTTTTTTTTTTGGTTATTTTCTATTTGAAAATAGAACAATATTATAAGATAATAACCTTTTTTTCATTTTCCCTGCATCTCCTTGAACATCTAGCTTAAAACAATATTAGTGTACTCTCAATAATAACTATGAAACTATCAATAAGTTTTTTAAACTTTTCATGTTTCTCTTATTCTCCCCTAATATTTTGATAGCTATAGTATATTATCATTTTTGGAGTTTACAGCTATTACACACTATACACTTTCTTACATAACTATTATTTGGTTTTAGTCTTATTTGCAAATGTATGTTTAATATTCATTACCAGTGCTTACTTCAATTTTCTTTTGTTTTTTATCATTGCCTAAAGCTCATTCTTTTGTAAATTACTCAGAAAAAAATATTCCTTGAATTATTGCATGTTAATAACTGTTGGTGTGCAACTGTTCTATCAGAAAGTCATTTTAGCTGGTCATAAAGTAAATGGCTCACATTTTTTTTTATTAAGACTATTAACTTTTAGCGTAAGCCACGACTATCAAGAAGTTTGATGACATCAAATTTTCTTTTTTTGATAAATGTCTTGGTCTTTTTCTCAGTTTTCAATTTATTTTTCTGTTTCTTCAAAGTCTAGTAATTTTACTGCAATAAGACTTTGCAGTTCGCTGCATATTTTAAGTGACATAATTTTATACCACATCTCAACAGATAAATGGTGAGTTCTTTCAATGTATAGTGTTGTCTCCTTTTTAATTTCAAAAACATTTTCTTGAGTTACAGTTTTTACTATATGTTCTTTTCCAATGGCTTAGTTTTCTTATTCAAGGATCCCTAATTATATGCATATTGGACCCTCTTTGCTATCTTCATCTCGTACATTTTTGAACTCTTTTCTCATCCTTCATGTTTTCTTTTCGCTATTTACTTTCAGGTGTTATTGGTAGTATCTACTCTCATGTTTATTCTAGACTGTATTTATGAAATGATTTTTTTTATCATCAATTCTTGTTTTAGTCTCATGTATGCTGTTCTTTCATATCCCCACCTATAATTTCTTAATTTTTAGCTCCTTTTGAAATGTTATATCATCAGGTTATGCTTTTTGTTTTATGGTCATGTCTTCCTGCTTCAGTTCTCTGTGGGAACATTATTATGCTCCTTATTCTTGCTTTCTTTTTTTCCTTATAATTACTTGCCATGGAATCCAGTTTAGTTTTCCTTAACTTATAGGAGGGATGGATGGGTTTTAAGAGCTTTTCTAGCATCGTTTATCTATAACTCTGCTTTGTAGTTTTTTTTCTTTACTATTTTATTTATTTGAGAGAGACAAACAGATATAGCAAGAGAGATCACAAGCAAGAAGGAGAGGGAGAACCAAGCTCCCTTCGGAGCAAGGACCCCTGACACCGGGGCTTGACCCCAGGACCCTATGATCATGACCTGAGTGGAAGGCAGACACTCAACCAAATGAGCCATCCAGGTGCCCCTCTGCTTTGTAGTTTTACTGAAGTGTTAAAAGCTATAGCCTCTCACTTTCTGACAATCTCTGGCTCTGTGCCTTTCCTCCACTTCGATTCAAAAGGATTAAAAATTATACCACTTTCATCATTTTCCCAAAATCCTTGTCTAACTTTTTAAAAGTGATATTTAAAAGGCTTACATATAATGATAACCAACACTTGTAATTCTGACCTTTTATACTCATTATTCCCCAGACTATTACTAAATCTCCATTACATTTTTTTCTCCTTAAAACAAACAAACAAACAAAAACCTAATCTGTTAGGTAACTTCTATAACAATAGGTTTCACAGGTAAAACGCCTATTTCTAAGAGTTTTTAAATTGTTATTACCTATTATTTGGTCATAGATCTTACATTGAAATCTTCCCAAAGCAACCATGTCATCACATATACTTAGCAATTTGGTTTTCTTTTTTTTCCCTGTAGTTTTGGCTCCTACATATTTTTTTCCTGGATATATTTTGAATCTTTTTCTTTTCTTTTTCCCTTAAAGATGGGCTGGGGGAGGGGGAGGGGGAGACAGGATCCCAAACAGGCTCCACACCTAGCATGGAGCCTGATGTGGTGCCTAATCCTAGGACCCTGAGATCATGACTTGAGCTGAAATCAAGACTCAGATGTTTAACCGACTAAGCCACCCAGATACCCCCTGAATGTCTTCTATTTGTGAGAGCAGGGACCCTCAGAAATTTAACCTTTAATGCTGCTGGACCCAGAGGACCAACTTATTCTTTTTTAACATACATTTAGTATATAGTTAAATAAAACAAAATGTCCTACTAAGTGAGCATTTAGATTGTTTTCAAATTATATCTATGGCTTACAGTGTTTTACTGACATCCTTGAGTACTTTTGTGAGTATTTCCATAGAATATATTCTTCATTCTTCAATGTGAAATTGCTCTGTGCATATTTCAAATTTTGGCATAAGGTTTTATTTTTTTTTTTTTAAAGATTTTATTTATTTATTCGACAGAGATAGAGACAGCCAGTGAGAGAGGGA
>NW_023248256.1:0-3521 GCF_002007445.2 Ailuropoda melanoleuca | reverse complement strand
GTGCCCTCCTTACTACCCATCACTGGTCTATCCCATTCCCCCATCCCCCTCCCCTCTGAAGCCCTCAGTTTGTTTCTCAGAGTCTATAATCTCTCATGCTGCATTCCCCCTTCTGGCCTGCAGGTATTCTGTGTGGCCAGTTAAACTCAGGATTCCATGCTTTAAAGGTCCACTGAACAAGAGTTGATGTTCACGCATGACTGTGGAGGAAATGCTGCTGGAACCTCAATTAAAAACAAAGCCAATTTTCCTCTATATGAAATACCCACAAATGGAGACAAGGCTTCACCCTGAAAGTAATTTGGGATCAGAGCGAATATTTGGGTGGGCAAGTGACATGGCAACACTGGTTTGGCTTATGAATGTCTATAGGTGCCTGTTGATGCATGCAGGCCTGACAGTAAAGCACCTCTGACTTTAAACAATGTACTTACAGGTCAACTATCCAAGATAAGCTAGTAACAAAATATTTGCTCTCACTGTTAACAAGATCATTCACAAAAATGTTGGATTAAACCATGAGGCTTAGAGCCAATCCCTGATATGTCCTTTTCTTGTGCATTTCAGTTATAGACCAGATAAAAGATGAAAAATATTTACCAAAATTAATGATTTGAATTTTAGAATAATTGATCTTCTATTTTTCCTGGTAGGAATTAGAAAGCAAGGGCAATGGTCTACAGAGGACATTTCTGTTAATGGTAATAAAAGAGTATCAACTGCCTGTGGGCTTTTGCCAACTTGTCTGCTTCCTATAGTGGAGTGTTTGGTGGAGGATTGATAAGGGAGGTTTGCATGTAGCTGAGGCAGCTGTGGTCTCAAGTCATAAAGATAAAAGTTAAAAATAAGGTGGTGATGGGGTACAGGATACAAGCCTCTTTTAGTCCATTGGAAATGATCTGCTTCATCAGGCAGCTGTTTTGACCTTCTCAGAGTCTCACGGGAATATTATGTACTGATTCAGTGCAGGAGTCTATAATTTGGATCAATACAGGCATATCAACCCATAACCAATTTTTCCCACAGAGCCTGAGGAAAGATCAACAAAACTGTGCATCTAACTAATGACAGTGTCATAGAAATGCTTTCAAGTCTATAAATGGCCCATAATGGAGGAGGCACCCAAAGGCCCACCTACTTCTTATGGTGAACAGTAGCTGGCAATGAGCCTGGAAGGAAACAGTACAAAAGAGGTCTAGAGTTTATCCTAAAAACAAAGTCCTTTATATTCTTAAGCTCTAGATCTCTGGTCCATTTATACTTAATTCTAGTAAGAGTTAGGATCCATATTTTTTGTTATACTACTGTAAGTGTGCAGTACTCTAAGTGTGCAGAAGTATCTTATTACACTTTTGATTTCCATTTCCTTAATGATTAATGATGCTAAACATTTTTGTATATGCTTATCGACCATTAGTATATCATCTTTGGAGAAACTTTTTTCAAATCCTTTGCCTATTTTTAAAATTTTAGTTCCTTATGATTAATGTATAATGTTATATTAGTTTTAGGTATACAATTCAGTGATTCTATACATTACTCAGTGCTCCTCATGCTTAATCTCCTTCACCTATTTCACCCATCCCCCACCCATCTCCCCTGAGAACCATCAGTTTGTTCTGTATAGTTGAATCTGTTGATTTGTTTCTTTTTTCCTTTGTTTCTTAAATTCCACATATGAGTATAATCATATGGCATTTGTTTTTTTTCTGACTCACTTATTTCACTTAGCAGTATACTCTAGATCATTCGCCTATTTTAAAAATTGGATTATTGGTCTTATGGTTGAGTTGCAAAAATTCATTGCATATTCTAGGTACAAGTATTTTATTGGATAAATGGTTTGCAAATATTTTTCTCCCATTCTGTAGGGTGACTTTTCATTTTTTTAATGATGTTCTTTGAAGCACAAACATTTTAATTTTAATGAGGTCCAATTTATCTTTATTTTTCTTTGGTTGTTTCTGCTTTGGTTGTTACAACTGAGAAGCCATTGCTAAATTCAAGGTCAACTCAGTTTATTTCTATGTTCTAAGAGTTTTGTAGTTTTAGCGCTTATATTTATGCCTTTGGCCCATTTTGAATTAATTTTTGTATATGATGTGAGGTAGGGAACCAACTTTATTCTTTTACGTTAGAGATTCAGTTGTCCTGGTAACATTTGTTGAAAAGACTATTTTTCCCCCATTGAATTATCTTAGCAGCCTTGTTCAAAATCAATCGACTGTAAATATAAATGTTTCTTTTTGGACTCTCAATTTAATTTCATTAATCTATATTTCTATGTTTATGCTAGTAATATCACATTGTCTTGATTTTTGTGGCTATGTTAGTTTGTTTGGCTTTTTTTGCACCTCAAAGTTTAATGTTATTTTATTTGTTTTTTTTTAACTTGTTCTGTGTTTTTATATTAAGACTTTATTTTTTCAAGCAGTTTTAGGTTCACAACAAAATTGAGAGGACAGATTTTCCCCATATACTCCCTACCCCCATACATGCATAGTCTCCTCCATTATTAAGATTCCTCACCAGAGTTGTACATTTGTTGCAAGTGATGAACTTAGAGTGACGTATCATTATCACCCAAAGTCCATAGCTTACATTATGCTTTACTCTTGGTGTTGTACATTCTGTGGGTTTGGACAAATGCATTATGACGTGTATCCCCCTCTATGGTATTATGTTGGTACATTCACTGCCCTAAAAGTCCTTGGTGCTTTGCCTATTCATCCCTTCCCATCCTCCAACTCCCGGCAACCACTGATCTTTTACTGTCTCCATAGTATTGCCTTTTCCAGAATGTCATATAGTTTAATCATACAGTATATAGCTTTTTTAGAATGGCTTCTTTCAGCAATATGCATTTAAATTTCCTCCATGTCTTTTCATAGCTTGATAGCTCATTTCTTTTTAGTCCCAAATAATATTCTTTGTCTGTATGTACCACATACATTGATCCATTCACCCACTAAAGGACATCTTGGTTGCTTCCAAATTTTGGTACTTATAAATAAGGTAACTATAAGGTTGCAGGTTTTTGTGTGTGCATAACTTTTTAATGTTTTTAGTTAATCACACGAGGAGTGTGATTGCTGGATTGTATGACAAGAGTATGTTTAGTTTTGTAAGAAGCCACCAAACTGTGTTCCAAAGTAGCTGTACCATTTTGCATTCCCACCAGCAATGAGTGAGAGGTCGTGTTGCTCCATGTCCTCAGCAACCTTTAATACTGTCAGTGTTTTGGATTTTGGCCATTCTAATAGGTGACTTTGGTTTTTGTGTTTTTTTTTTTTATTGAAATGAGTCCTCCAACCTTGTTCTACTTTTTCAAGATTGTTTTAGCTATTCTGGGTCTCTAACATTTCTTTATGAATTTTAGAATTTGTCAATTTCTGCTAGTGATAGATTTTCTCCATTTTTATCTAATAGTGATGTCTTAATTTCTCCCTAATTTTATTTTATTTTTTAAAAGATTTTATTTATTTATTCAACAGAGATAGAGACAGCCAGCAAGAGAGGGA
>NW_023248255.1:0-3520 GCF_002007445.2 Ailuropoda melanoleuca | reverse complement strand
CCCAGAACCCTGGGATCACGCCCTGAGCCGAAGGCAGACGCTTAACCGCTGTGCCACCCAGGCGCCCCAACAGTCTTTTCTATAATAGATCTCTTTGGGGAAAATTTTTTAGGCTGCTAAATTATGATTAAGATACTAAGATATGATTGGTAATATTTGATTAAAATATTCTCTGTTGTTTTCTGTACCCTTTTTAGTTTCCTGAAAATTTTAGAATAAATTTCCATATTTGGCTGTAGTCACTTTGCTTTCTATTTATTAATGAAGCTAGAAGTAATTGATGTTTTATGGGGGGCTTGGGGGACCTCCAGCTTTGCTTTCCTTTTGACAAGCCAACATGAATTTACTAGTTTTTTAAAAGTCATAAAAACAGGACTTAACTACAAACCACTATTTTTACACATTTATTAAAAACCATATAGTAGAGTGGCATAGTCATTCTGTCTTTTAATTTTATTACTTTGATTGATAGAGTCAGACAGTTGTATTTTCTGATGGCACAGCACAATTACAGAGCCATAAAATCTCAAGTGGGAAGAGACCTTAAAAGATAATTTAATGGAAACGCCCTCAAATTTTAGATGGCAATCAACATGGGAGAGGTGTGGTGCTGGTGTGGTTTTTTGTTTTGTTTTAATGTGTATTTAGACTGGAAGAATTGAGAGTAACTGACTATCTCCTGTTTTTCTAGAGCTCAGTCTTTTTTAAACATATGAATGAGGTCCTACAGAAATATTTGGTTTATTTTCAGCTAAGTAATGTATTTAAATATTCGAAGAGAGATAATATATTAAGTCATCACTTTGGGATGCCAGTAGACTTACTCCTGTGACTTGTATCTGGAACGTGACTATGCTGAAATTACTGTCAGAGGACATTGATGAGAAATTCTCAACTGTATAAACCTTGATCCTTTGAATGAGGAATCGAGTTTTTTCACAGAATAGTCCAAAGTTACTTAACAATGTACTTTCGTGAGAAAATTTTTTTTTTAAGAAACAGAAGTACTGTATTTGCATCGTTCACTTTTTTTTCTTGGTAACAAAAAAAATCTCTTCTTTCCCTCCCCCCCACAAAATTACTTAAAAGCGAAATCTAGGTGAGGAAGATTAAGTGATTAAGTGTGGGTAAAGCAGCTTGGGTGTTGGTCAAAAATCAGATGTGACTATTTTGCAACCAGTTTTCTTATATGGTTCTTGACATAGCTTAGAAGATACATCTGAAACCAGAGTCCTGGAGAAAGTCGCAGTGCTCCAGAAATAACACTGGCGTGTGACTAACAAGGATGCGGATCTTGAAAGGAGATAGAGCTTTCACTCAGACCTCTGTTGGCATTACTGAGAAAAATACTAGTCTCATTATTTTGTATTTAGCTTTAAAATTTTTTCCTTTCCTTCCTTTGCCATTCCTTCCCTTGTTTTCAGTTATAAATTCAGCTTGTCACTATCGTCTGCCTTTGAAAAACCGTGTCTAATGCCACTTTTTTTGTTTTGTTTTGTTTTGTTTGTTTTTTAGGTATTGCTTTCACCGACCTACCGGTAAGACATACTTTCTTTTAAAAGCTGTTTTGTATTTTTAATTAAAAGAAGTATAAAGAAACTAGTATTAAGCATGGTTGGAATTCCATCTTCCTGATACCTATATCAAGTTTATAGGCGATGCCTAGACTAGAGATCCTTTCTCTAGCCACTGTTACTGTGTACCTTCAGAAATTAGGCTCCAAAGGGCACCGGGTGCCCTGGCACAAGGGAACTTCGTTGTAGCTTAAAAAAATAAATCAGAATTGATGACTTCAGTACACCTTGTAATGTCACTGTCACCGCATTGCTGAACTTTTTGGCAAGTAGCTGCACAGCAGCTGAGGTCATTTATCAACACAGCACGTACTGAGTGCCCGCTGTGTGGAAGGCTGTGCGCTGGGGAGGCATCAGAACGGGAGAAGGTCTCTGTCCTCTTGAAGTGTTCAAGCTGGGGAATAGGAGTAAACAGTACATTAAAAACAAATAAATTATAACATTTTAAAAGGTGGCAGGTACTTTTTAAAAAAAGAGAAAAAGGAAGTGGGAGTACCAAAGACAGAGCATGGGCTGTGCGGTTTGCTCCCCTTGGCCAAGGTTTGCAAGGGAGGACTTGAGCAGAGACTTGGGACAAAGCTAGGGAGCCCACGGGATGAGTAGGGAGAGCAAGAGTGTCCCAGGCAGAGGAACAGTTAGAGGAGCCCGACTAAGGAAGGGGCCCAGAGAGGGGACGAAGACAGAGTGTGCCAGCTGAGTCCGAGATCCTGGTGGGTGGGGGGGGATGGTTAGCGAGCTCAGGGAGACCCGGAGGGCCCTTGTACGTACGTAGGCATTTCCTTTGAGTAACGTGCAAAGACACTGCAGAGTCTCAGTTCTCACAGGGTAGCTTCAGTTTTAAAGGATCGCTGACGCTTTCGACTGCTGCTTGAACAGTAGACTGGGGCAGGATTTAGGGCAGAAGCGGGCGGACCCGTGAGGAGGCTCTTGCAGAAATTTGGGCAGCAGGTGATGGTGACGCACATCATTAGAGATCAGAGAACTGCTTTGATTCTAGATACCTTGTTTACCGAGGCAAACTGCGCACTGTAACATGCATGACGTATAGCGCTAATGGGGGGTGGGGAGACCTAACAAACTAGGATAGGATGCTTTGTTATCACTTAGAATTTTGGGGTATTTAAGTAAAGATTTTTAATCAGTATCACTTGTTGCACACCTGAAAATAATGACATAAGGAATAGAGCTTGATTAAGGTATTCCCCAAACTTAAAGTTTTGAGTCCAGTCTTTTAAACCACTTTTTTAGAGCTGATGTCTGTGGTTTTCTACGCGATGCTATTGCTATCTTCTGTGCCATCCAGAACACTTCTTAAGAGCTCTCCATTATGTCTCTGGCATTTTCTTCCAAGCTTCTGATTGCATTGTGCAGGCTCTGAGGCTATCAATTTTTAATATTACTAGAAGGCACTACAACAACCGGGATTCTGATATTTCTTTCTTATTTGGTCCATACATGACTTGTTGACTAAAATGTCTTAGAGGTAGCAATTATCAAGCTGTTTGACCAGGAAAAAACAGTCAAGTTCCAGAGTTTTCAGAGAGCTTATTTTCAGTAGATTCACACCTGTGCGGGCAGTGACAGCTGTCTGAGCAGACAGATGTAAGGTACCACTGCTTACAAGACACATTTCAGTTTCAGAGATGTTTGACAAAGGAGAATCAGAGGCAGAGAATAATCATACAATCTATAGATTATTAATATTCCTGAAGAAAATTCTAGAAAAAAAAAACCCAGAAGAAATCAAAGTTATAATAAAGAACAACTTTGCTAAGCCAAGGAAAATGTGGAGTCTAAAATCAACGTGCTCACTAGGAAGCATTATTTAATAAGCAGTAATGGAGCCGGTGTTTATCTTTTTTTTTTTTTTTAAGATTTTATTTTTATTTATGCGACAGATAGAGACAGCCAGCGAGAGAGGGAACACAAGCAGGGGGAGTGGGAGA
>NW_023248254.1:0-549 GCF_002007445.2 Ailuropoda melanoleuca | reverse complement strand
TTGAGTATCACTAGAACATGCCCCGTCCCCTGGTCCTGTGCACAAAGATACTCCTGGTATTGAAATATTAAATAATTCAAGTAAAGCATTTCCCATAGTGCACATAGAAGAGTGATAGTGATGGTGATGGTGACGGTGGTGATGGTGGTGATGACGGTGATGACGGTGATGGTGGTGATGATGGTGATGGTGATGATGGTGATGGTGGTGATGGTGATGATGGTGATGGTGGTGATGGTGATGGTGGTGATGGTGGTGATGGTGATGGTGATGGTGGTGATGGTGGTGATGGTGGTGATGGTGGTGATGATGATGATGGNGTGGTGATGGTGATGGTGGTGATGGTGGTGATGGTGATGGTGGTGATGGTGATGATGGTGATGATGGTGATGATGGTGGTGATGGTCATGGTGATGGTGGTGGTGACAGCGACGGTGATGGTGATGATGGGGTGGCGGTAGGTGGTGGTAAAGGCGATGATGACCTAAATTCTACATTTATGTTGTCTTTGGAAAGGAGAAGCACTTTCGTCTACTGACAGATTTTGAC
>NW_023248253.1:0-3509 GCF_002007445.2 Ailuropoda melanoleuca | reverse complement strand
AAAAAAAAAAAGATCGAGTGAACAGTTTCAAAGGAATAACAGAGAGATACAATGTATTAGAAGATATATTTCATGTTAGTGTATAACTTAGGTATTTTCCTTAACTTTGAAGTGCCAGAAATCTGAACTATTTTTATTCAACTTATAATTAAAATAGCTTATGGTGGTCAAACCTTTAAGATGATTTTTTGCTTTTTCTTGCTAGCCATAGTTTAAACAGTGTGTGACAACATTTCATTTTTAATACAAATCTACTGAATTAAATTGAATTTTCTTGATTTTTTTTAAAAATCCTTAATTCTGTTTTGAATTTATTCAGTAAACATTTCTAGAAATTAGTGAAGAGAAACCTAAGAGTGGTAACTAGGGACTAAAATTGCTTAGCATATGTACATTAAATAAATGTATAACTGATAATTAGTAGCAGTATAAATAAATAATATAAACACTGCTACAATTAACTTCCAATTAAAATTTAAGCATTTTTTATTAAAATTTTTCATTTAAGATTTATTTATTCATTTATTTGAGGGAGAGAGAAAGAGGGAGAACAGGAGCGGGGGGGGGGCAGAGGAAGAGAGAGAATCTCAAGCAAACTCCATGCTGAGTGTGGAGCCTGATGCTCAGGGCTCCATCTCACACTCTGAGATCCCAGCCTGAGCCGAAACAAAGAGTCAGCTGCTCAATCCGCTAAACTACCCAGGCGCCACATCTGTTAAAATTTTTCTTAACACAAAGTTAGGTTTAAATGTACCTTTTACATAACATTTAAATTCAAAGTATATTTAAAGGATTAGGGCTATATTTTACCATTGCTTTTTCACCTGCCCTTTTCAAAAGATCCTGCCTTATTTACGTAATGAATATTCAAATACATTCTACCATATCTTTTATTCTAAGTAATTCATAAAGTTAGCACACTTGCTTATTTATTTATGCTGAAAAAACATAATCTGGTATATTTATTTAGTCCATTTATTTTGTTTTCACCATCTGATTCACTTTCAACCCTTCTTGATACTGACATCCAGTGGGTTGAACTCTATGTTGTTGAAATTACCTTGCTTCTGGATTTGGTTATGCTCAGCTAATGGGAGACAGGAGAAAAGATCCAGAGGATGCAGTACCCTTGCTCCTTTCTTTCTTTTTTTTTTTTTTAAGATTTTATTTTCCAGAGAGAGAGAGAGAGACAGCAGGAGAGGGAGAAACAGCCTCCCCGCTGAGCAAGGAGCCCAATGTGGGACTCGATCACAGGACGCTGAGATCAGACTTGAGCCAAAGCCAACAGTCCAAGGTTCAACCAACTGTGCCACCCAGGTGCCCCCCTGGCTCCTTTCCTATCTGAGCCACCATTTGGCAGATTCCTCCCCATATCTAATGCCACACTAATTGTTTTGTAAGCCTTCTACTATACCATCAGCTCTAACAAACAAGTCCATATTACCTCTGCATTTCAGGCCTAGGTATAATAAAGACTTTCTTCTCTTTTTCCTTCTCCCTTCTTCTCCCACTTCATTAGTCTTAATCCCATATCTTGGGAATATAAAATTGTCTTTGATCATTCCCTTTTTCTTTTAATGTTTCAAGTTTATTAATAAATTCTAGTTAGTTAACAGATCGTGTAATATAGGTTTCAGGAGTAGAATTTAGTGGTTCACCACTTACATATAACACCCAGTGCCCATCACAAGTGCCCTCCTTAATACCCACCACCCATTTAGCCTATTCCCCCACCCACTTCTCCAGCAACCTTCAGTTTGTTCTCTATACTTGAGAGTCTGTTTTATGGTTTGCCTCCCCCCCTTTTTTTTTTTTCCTTCTATTTAAAATATGTCGTCTCATTCTTGCTAGGTTGCTGGCATTTTCAACTTATCTATTATTGGAAACACTTAGGTTCAGGTTATATAGGACTATTGTAGCGTCTAGAGTTGCCTTAGGACAGTCAGAAATTTGGAAGTAAGTAAATACTACTTGGACATAATGATTAATGTCTGATATACATTAAGTATATTTTAAAAAGAGTAAAGAGCCAAATACATTTTGAACATATTAATGATATGTAATGGTTATTAATCATATTCATTTTAAAATTAAAGTAAAATAACAAGATTCAGGTAAAGAAATGTATGTGTATTGGTCTTAGAACCACAGCTTAATGAACAATAACAGACTTGTCAAAAATAAAGAGAAAAGAGAGCCCCTCAGATATTATTTCCTTATCTGCTTCTATTCTAAAGTCAGTGTAACCCAGTTCCATTACACCAGTCAGCTGCAAAGCTCCTCTTGACCATAAACAGCAATCATACAGCAGAGAAGTGCAAGCTGCTTCTACCCCCATCCTCACCTTATTTCTCATGGTTCAGCATTTCCATTTCTACTTATCCCCTTCTTGCAAACAATATAATCTATGTTTTTTTTTACATATCTGAACATTATTTCTTAGCCTATTTCAATGGATTATATTCCATATTCCTTTTACTCTTAAAGTTCTACAGGTGTTGACTGTCCTGACTAATCCATTTGGGTGAATATTTCTCAAGTTGAACTATGTTTGCCCCAGTGATCTATGGCGAGATCCACAGGATATACAAAATTAAGAGTTTCCTAGGGTTGCTGTAACAAAGTACCAACAACTGGGTGACTTAAAATAACAGGAATGTACTGTCTCACTTCTGGAGAACAGAAGTCCCAAAGCTAAGTGTTGGCAGGCCCACATTCTCTCCTATGGCTTCTGGGGAGAATACTTCCTTGCTTTTTCTAGCTTCTGGAGTTCCTTGGCTTGTAAGAAACATTGCTCCAGTTACATGGCCATTTTCTTCCTCTGTGTCTTCACATTGTCTTTTCTCTTTGCATGTCTGTCTCAGCGTCCAAATTCCCCATTTTTTAAGACACCAGTCATGTTGGATTGGGATGCATCCCAATGACCTCATTTTAACTTGATTATCTCTGTAAAGGCACTATTTTCAATAAGGTCACTTTCTGAGTTAGAATTTCAGTTTATCTTTTTAGGGGGATATAATTCAGTTCATAATATAAAGCTAAAGTACAAACCTGACATGTTTTCTTGAAGATTTGGGGGGCTGGGAAATTGAGTTGAGGGACTGCTGTGGTTTCAATTGTTAATAAGCAGATTTGTCATATTGATTTTCAATTGTTAATAAGCAGATTTGTCATATTGATTTACACTCAAAACAAACAGAAACCTACTTTTGCATGTAGGGGAGTTATGCTTTCACCTCCTATGAGTATAAGGAATAACGTAGACAATGACTTCATTTCCTATGTTTCCTATGTTTTGCTTTTTGACATGATTTTTGCCTATAATGCCAATCATTTCATCTTATATTTCAGAAGCTGATCTCAAGTTTATTGGGGCTTTTGGAGATAATTTTATATTTCCAAATTGTTGCAGATACAACCAATAATTATGATATAATTAGAGTAAATAAATTTTAGGTCATTTAGCATATTAAAGATCCATTTTTAGCAATTCTATTTTTTTTTTTTTT
>NW_023248252.1:0-3507 GCF_002007445.2 Ailuropoda melanoleuca | reverse complement strand
GTGTGTGTGTGTGTGTGTGTGTGTGTGTGTGTGTGTGTTTGTTGCTGTGAGAAACAAAGACAGAAGAAAAATTATTAAATTTCCTTACTATCTTACAGCCCATTGAATAGTCCTTGAAACAGAGTGAAGTTCCTCCAGGAACTCAGCTGCCTCAATGCTAATACTTTGCTAAGGGCAAAAGGCAAACTTAGCCAGGCCCCCAGGATCCTGTAAGTCTGATCAGCATACAAAAATTCCTTTGGAGACTTCCTTTATCTGTACCCCCCAAAGATACCTGCCGGCAATCATCCTCCAAGTACATGACCCACATCAAGGGTCTCACAAGGGAGTTTTTCCTTAACAGTAACTAAGGACCTTTTCCTAACAACAGCTAGCCCCTTCAGGATCCTGGAAACTTTGTTTCCAAAATACCTGGGAGGCTTATGCTATCCTTAACCCCCTCCCAACTTGAAAGTATATCACGGGCCACTCCTCGTGACCCCAGTGCAGCTCTTTCTGCCCACTGGTCCTGTCCCCCGTACTTTAATAAAACCACCTTTTTGCACCAAAGACATCCCAAGAATTCTTTCTTGGCCATTGGCCTTGAACCCTAACATCTTTCCTATATCATGTGTGACGAATAAAAACTTAGCCAGTGATATAGTATACATTTTATAAATCCTCATTTTTATGTATCTCAATTTCCCCACATCATAAAATTTCCTTAGAAAGGAAATAATACATATAATACATCTCATATTTTTATCCAAATGGTGTTTAGGATTTCTATAGCTAAAATGCTGGAATCTATAGCTTCCTCAAAGAAGCCCCCAGCTGCCCACTGGCTTGCAGGTTAGTGACTGACTGATACTTCCCCCTAGATTTACCCTCCTAAGCACTGACTCAACATGTTTGAAAGAGAGAAAAAAATCTATCCGGTTAGTCCACAAACCAGCTTCCTGGTTTTCATAACTGATCTATTGCCAGATAAAGTCAGATATGCAAACCCTCACTCTCTGCCTCGCACCCAGGGGACCTCAATACATATTAGCTCCCTTGTTAGGAATGTCTCAGCTCGGGCTTGTGAAACTCTGAAGGTCAACCATCTGTTACTCCTGTAACGACCTTCCTTCCTTAATCTTCCCATTGCTATTACTCTGCTGCACATTGCCCGTTACTTCACAGACAGACCACCTGCCCACCGGTCTTATTCCAGCCTCTCGCCTCCCTCCCACTCACATCCTATTGCAAGACTTGCCTCCTGTTAGCATCGCTTAAAACAAGACACCCACCTGCTCAAAAACTTTGATTAGTCAAGGTCTACAAGACTCAGTTCAGACAAAAACTGCCTTTGCAAGCTCACCACCTCTCCCTCTTCAGCCACCTGTCTCTTCCCTGTCCTCCAAACGAATTTTACCCTTTACTGTCTCAGGCAGACTCACACATATTCTTTTTCTCTCCTCTTGGATCCCACATCACTCTCTTCAACTGGCTGAATCTCAGCCAAGCTCTAACTCAAACCTCAACTCCAGGAAGTCGGCTTCAGCCACTCCAACTAAAAGAAGTCACTCCTTCTAACTCAGGGGTCTGTGAACAATGGTTGAGAGCCGAACCCCGCCCACAGCATGTTTCTGCCAAGTTTTACTGGGATGCTGTCCTGTCCTCCACTGACGTAATGCGTGAGGCTGCTCGAGTGCTGTAACAGCACAGCTGAGGTGTCGCTGTAGCCACCTGTAACTCGCGGTGCCTGAAACAGTCACTGTCTGGTAACTTACCAGAACACGTAATCCACCCCTCCCAGGTACCCCTCTTCACCACTGTGCTTACACCACCATTCCCGGAAGTATGTACCTTACAAAGCTACTATGTGTTCCATCCATTTGGTAAGTATCACTCGTTATCCAGTTCTCAGGATAGTACCTGGCATATAGTAGGAAGTTAATAAATGTATGTTAATGAATAAATTGGTTATTATTTTCCTTGTATGTCTTATACACCCAAATATATGGCAAGGTAACTTGAAAGGTATGCACCTAATCTTATATTTTATATTCCTCACTGCACCTAGTAAGATGTTTTTCACATAAGATTGACCCCAAAGTCAATTTTTGGTTAATATCTATATATGCCAAAGAAAACACAAATTTTAAATATCCCACTTGAAAGGAGGCTCTCCTAAGTAGAGATCACTCTTGGATGGTTCATTCCCAGATAAATATGGCTGTACTGTATGTAGCTACTACTTGATTTCTTCAAATAAAGCGCTTACCTTTGCATGATCAATACGACTGCTGAGTTCTTTGGATGCAAATCCCCCAAATATGAGACTGTGGATGGCTCCTATCCTTGCACATGCCAGCATGGTATATATCGCCTGTGGGATCATGGGCATGTAGATAACCACGGTGTCACCTTTCTTGACACCATGTTTGACCAAAACACCAGCCAGCTTAGAGACCTATAACAAAATCATTACATCAGCAAAGTGTTTTCTGTGTTATTTCACTAAACTTCCAAGTTAAGACAGTAACACAAGAAGATGATCACCGTCTTGGTAGTGGTTTAAAGAAGCCTGAGTAACACATAGTTGATGATGACGTAAGCTTAGATAGTAACAGTAATAAAAGACACCTGTATTATAATAATTGACTATAAACCAACTTACTATTTTTGTGTCATATGAACTCTGTGGCTTAAATTACTTTAATTATTCATTCAGTAACATATTTACTGAGCAACTATGATGTACCAGACATTGGGTTCAAGTCAGGAACACACAAAGAAAAACAAAGACACAGATATGTCCCTGTAGAGCTCTTATGCTAAAGGGGAAATCTGTCCAGTGAACAGAAAAGTAACACAATGGCAAATGTGGGTACATGTTGGGTTAACTATTGAAAGAGACAAGTATGTGTTAGGAAAGAAACCATTATCATACACTTATAAGGTAAATTGTGTTCCTATTTTAAATATCAGGTAACTGAGATTCAGATATAACAAACAGCTAACCTAGGACTTTATACTTTTAGCATATGTTTTGGAGACCAAAACAGAATGTGTAAAATAGACCTAAGTGAAAGAAGTTCAATATTCTTTCATTTAAAAAATGTATATTGAGCACCAGGATATGGCAGATACATCCGCAAACAAATCAAGACAAAGATCTCTATCCTCAGAGAACTTATATTTTAGCAGAGTAAATATTTGCAATAAACGTAAGTAGAGTATGTTTTATGTTAAAAGTAGTCAGTACTGGGGGGGGGGAGTAAAACAAAGTAGAGGGATTGGGAGTGAGGGGGAGACGATTCTCAATGGGACGGTGAGGGTAGACCTCACTAAGAAAGTGGCATTTCATGGGGCGCCTGGGTGGCGCAGTCATTAAGTGTCTGCCTTCGGCTCAGGGTGTGATCCCAGCGATCTGGGATCGAGCCCCACATCAGGCTTCTCCTCTAGGAGAAGCCTGCTTCTTCCTCTCCCACTCCCCCTGCTTGTGTTCCCTCTCTCGCTGGCTGTCTCTCTCTATCAAAT
>NW_023248251.1:0-3506 GCF_002007445.2 Ailuropoda melanoleuca | reverse complement strand
CCCCCCCCCCAAAGAGCCAGCAGAAAGCATGCACCTCAGAGCCATACCGCCCGAGGGAATATTTCTGAGTGGTCTCTCAAGACGGATTGACCGTGCTGGTTGCTGCCAGCCATTGCTGGGCAATGGTTGCTGGACAGCACTAATTCTCCAGCTGTCTGGGTCTGCCGGGTGCAGAGGCCCGAGGAGTTTCCAGGCACAGAGACACAGGTCCTCATGCAGGCAGATTGGTCTCCTGGCATGGATGAGGGGCAGATGCAGTGCCAACAGCATCCATTCCAGTTTCCAAGAGGGACCAGGAGCTGAGGCGCCATGGGGACAGAGCAGGGAAGGTTTCCCAGAGAAGGGAAGGGACGTCTAAGCTGATCCTGGGAAGGTAGGTGGGCTCTCTCCAGGAGGGAGGGCTGAGTTTGCATGGGCCCTGGACAGTGAGGTCAGGAGCTCACAGGGAGTGAGGTCTCACCAGGGCCACGGTTGGAGGGGGGAGGCAGGGAGATGATGCAGAGAGCTGTACCGAGGTCCCAATAAGGGAGGGTCCTGTGACCAACAGGCACTGGGGAGGAATTTTAAGAAAGGGAGTGACGGGGCCCAGTTGGATGCTTTGAAGGAACCTCTGACCAACAGACACATGAAAAAGTGCTCCATGTCACTTGGCATAGTGGAAACACGAACCAAAACCACCAAGAGATCCCACCCCACACCAGTCAGAATGGCTTAAATTAACAAGTCAGGAAATGACAGATGTTGGGAGGATGTGAAGAAAGGGGAGCCCTCTTGCACCGTTAGTAGGAGTGCAAGCTGGTGCAGCCACATGGAAAACAGCATGGAGGGTCCTCAGAAAGTTAAAATTAGAGCTACCCTACAACACAGTAATTTCACTACTAGGTATTTATCCCAAAGATACAGGTAGTGATCCGAAGGGGCCCCTGCACCCCAATGGTTATAGCAGCAATGTCCACAATAGCCCAACTGTGGAAGGAGCCCAGATGTCCATCGACAGATGAACAGATAAAGAAGGTGTGGTCTACAGACACAGTGGAATATTACGCAGCCATCAGAAAGGGTGAAATTTTGCCATTTGCAGTGACACGGCTGGAACTAGAGGGTATTATGCTAAAATAAGTTAAGTCAGTCAGAGAAGACAATTATATGATTTCACTCCTATGTGGAATTTAAGAAACAAAACAGATGAACATAGGGGAAGGGAAGGAAAAGTAAAATCAGATAAAAACAGAGAAGGAGACAAACCATAAGAGACTCCAAACTCTAGGGAACGAAGGGAGGGTTGCTGGAGGGGAGGTGGGTGGGGGATGGGGTAGCTGGGTGACAGACATTAAGTAGGGTGGGTGATGTGATGAGTACTGGGTCTTATCAGCAACTGAGGAATTATTGAACTCCACCTCTGTAATTAATAATGCAGTATATGTTAATTAATTGATTTTAAATGTTAAAAAAAAGGAAAAAGAGAAAGAACCTCTGTATGTCGTGTGAAGGGCAGCCTGGAGTCAAGGAGGCCACATGGGATCTGTGGCAGCAGCTCTGGAGAGAGCTGGGCGGTGGCCGTGGCGGCCGCGGGGCTGCAGGTGGGCTCAGAGAGAAGAGCCATCACTGTGAGTGTCATTGTCCGTGTCATTAGCTGAGTCTGAAAAGATGACATCCCAGCACCATCTGGGGAAGATGAAGAACGAGGCCAACCAACCAAGGTGGTGGGTTTGGCCGTGGAGTGGGGCACCTGGCTTCTGAGGGCCCAGGCTGCTCTGGAAGAGGGAGCCGAGCTGACACCACAGATAAGACAGAAAAGCTCCACTTTCACACCTTCCTTAAAAAACAGCCATGTGACGCTGAGGCTTAGCTGCTAATCCGTCTTCCCTGATGTTCCCTGACTCTCAAAGCCAGCTGCCAGCGTGGTCTCAGCCAAACTCACCTCCAGAGACCGATTTTATTTTTAAAATGACAGTTGGAATAGGATCCGGCCTAGCAACTTTGTTCCAAACACCATGTTGCTTCTTTCCCCCTTCTTCTCTGCAGAAGTTCACCCACCAGTGCTCCTGCGAAACAAGTCCAACTAGACGTCTTCGTTCCTACTCGCGCGACTATCAGAGAAACAGCCCATGAGCTCCCCTGAAGTGCTTGGACCAGAAACGAGCACGGAGCTTACAAGGTGCACGAACGGAGCCCCTGAACTGGCCAGTGGGAAACAGCAGGTGCCCCTCCCCGGTCGGCCCCCCTGGAGACGCCACAGCCTGCCTAGCACAGAAGTTACACTGCAGGGTTCGGCTTCTGCTGGGAGACACAGCATTCAGGAGGCTATGAGCTGCTTAGTCACTTCTAAGATCTTCTCCTGCTCCTGATAACGCCTCTTCCAGATCCCTCTTGTGGGACAATCAGGTGAGCAAGTCTTATGTGCTTAGTGCGGCTTGAGTGAAGGATCTACGAGCTGGATCCCCATTCTGGGTGGGGCTCTCCCGGCATCACGCAAACCACAGAAGCGAAAGCTACCAGCTGTTGTCCAAACACACGGGAAGAGGGCTGGGGTGTAGCAAGGGGCTCTGTGCTGACTCGGAAAGCAAGTCAAAGGGAAAAGCCCACAACCAGGTCCCTGCACAGAACCCTGAGCAGAGCTGGGACCTAGAGGCGGAACCAGTGGATGGCCCGGTGTTTCTGCATCCTGCCTGCGGGGGAGACGTGGTACGTACACCTGCAGAGAGAATTACCCTACACAAGCTTCTTCCGGGGTCTCCAGATGGCACCCCACCCCATTCCAGCCTCCCTCGGTGTCCTGCTTGCTTTCTCGTCCTCAGGGCCCAGAATAGAGCCTAGCACAGCACAGGCCCTGAGCCCAGATTTGCTGAATAAATGATTGAAAAAGTCCCAGTCAACGGGACTTTCAGCATCACTGATTTTGGTGTTTGGTGCAAGGGCAGAAGACGTTTCAAGAAAAAATGATTTATAAGTCCTTTGTTTTCATTCACCATGAAAAACAAAATAGAAATTTTATTGAATTCCACAGATACAACATATACTTTCAAATCTGGGTTACCTACATTTGTGTCTAAAGAAGGATTTGGTGATTCATGGACCACTGGTAGAATTTGGCTGCCCTGTGTTTTTGCAAATTATAAGTTTTTGTTGGCATGTGACCACCGTGCTGTTGACAGCTCGGGCTGCTTTCACACCAGGATGGGGTGGAACCGCTGTGACACGGGCCTACGGGCCTCCTAATGGAACAGATTCACTATCTGGCCCTTTACGGGCAAAGTCCGCCAGAGGTGGCCATCAGGAGGCAATGGACAGTGATAGCGGACAAAGCTACAGATTCTAGCGTCCGAAGGGTGTGATGTCCATGCACAGGGTGGGGAGGTAGGGCTGGAGATCGCCCTCAGGCTGGAGCGTACAGCCCTCTGTGGGCTCAGTTCCTCCCCAGGCCCGTGAGGGGACACCCAGGTCTACCAGCCAGGCCTTCGTTCTAACCCTGGATCCTTTTTTTTTTTTTTTTTTTTTTTTTTTTT
>NW_023248250.1:0-3504 GCF_002007445.2 Ailuropoda melanoleuca | reverse complement strand
TGGGTCTTATGCGCAACTAAGGAAGCATCGAACTTTGCATCCGAATCTGGGGATGTACTGTATGGTGACTAACATAATATAATAATAAAATAAAAAAAATAATTTAATTTGTGCGTTAAGAAAATCTTGGAATCTTCTCACTATATACAAATTTAAACTTGATATTGATCATTGACAATATATGAAAGCCAAAGAATAAGATTCCTAGAAGAAAATATAAGAAACTGTCTTCTTGAATGTGGGGTTGACAAAGTCTTCATATACAAGACAAAAAAATATTGATAACACAAATGAGAAATCTCCATTGAGAAAAAAAGCAGAAGAAGAATACTAGAAAAAAATTATACACACATTCATGTTTATGTACACATTTATGTACATATGTGTGTGCCTATATATACACATCTATCCATATTTGTTTCATTTTTAAGCTTTTTTAAAAACTCAGTTATTTCACCTGATTTGTTAAATTCAAAAAAGAGATCTGAATTTCTGAGAGCAATAAATGTGTTCTGCTTGTATGGCTTGTACTGGTCATTGTGCCGTATTATTATTGGAGATGAACCATAGCATCAGAACCCATTCTTCCTTGTCAGTTTTAACCCAATACATCACTATATAATTGATGATAATTGGAAACTTAAAAAATATTTTTTTTTTGTTTAAGTTTCTTTCTTTATTTAAGTAATCTCTACACCCAGCATGGCGCTCAAATCCATGACCCTGAGATCAAAAGTCACATGCTCTTCTGACTGAACCAGCCAGGTACCCCAGATTGGAAACTTTTTTTGAGTTAAATTTGTTGTTTTTGCATTTAACCTAAGAAGCGTAATATAAATAAAGGAACAATTATAAAAAATAAAGTAAGAGTTATAAAACTAATGGATATATGCTGTTTATTCTTCAAAGGGTTTATGTTCAAAATATATAAATATATCCTAGATCTCAATATTAAAGTGATACACAACACAATAAAAAATGGACAAATATTTAAACAGACAGTTCACCAAAGAAGATACAGAAATTGCTCATTAATGAAAATATATTCAATGTCATTAGTTAACAGGGAATTTATCATAAATGCACTACCCTTTTAAAGGCTTCACTAAGATTTTCTTGGTAAGTACTGTTGCAATCAGTTGTAGTATTTTTGAAATATGTTCGTAGGTTTCCTTTTTTCCTGTAGGTTATGATATTAGATAATATAATAGAGACACAAACTTTACCTTTTACACATTTTGAGGTAGAATTTAATCAGTATAATAGAAAAAAGCCACGATTTCCCTGGTGCAATCTAAAACATTAATGTTGTTATTTGGTCACTGCTGAATTTAATAGTATGTTAATTGCCTCACAGGAAGAGGAGACCGAGAAAATGCTATTTGGAACCCCAAAACAACAACAACAACAATAATAACTCCAATCTTTTGTCTAATAGCATTGAGTAACTATTAGCTTTATATCTATTGTTTTGAAGACCTGATAATGGGGAAGAAAATTTTATAATATGACAAATTTATGTTCTTTGCTTCCCCGGTCTCCATGATACCAAGAAGCCTATGAATATTTTTAAGATTCTGTGTGCCAGATGATCTCTGTCCTTTCTGGAGTACCCAAGAACTAGTGTCACCATGATTACAAATAGTAGTGATTCTTTATCGCTGTTGTATCACAGCAAGAAGAGAAATAGGGATTCCACGTAGCAAGGTTGATGTGAACCTACAGGGTATCTGACACACTTGTTAAATGACTCGCCTTTGGATATGTGCTTGACAGTAGGCAATTCCAGTGTGTACTCAACAAAATTATGAATCGGTACATGCCATGAACTTTTGCTTGAATGTAGTTAATCACAAAAATGAAAAATTAAAATTCCAAGAGTCTGTTGTTGGTGAATATCACTTAAACTAAAATCTCATTTCTCATTCGATTATTAAAAATAGCTTTTCTTATATGAGATCACCTAAAATAATAATATAAAACATGAATATCGGAAGTTCCAGAATGGAAGTTAGTGCACTCCAACATTGTAAGTTTTACAAGTGATTAAGTATATTTGGAAGAGTTGAATATTAATAATAGTTTATTCTAATTATGTAATTATGAAAGAAAAGATATTTGAATACAAGTATTGATTTCAAACTCATGAGTGAGAAAGGGCAAAATTTCACATGGATACCTTCATAGGACTTATATTTTTATATAGTACTGTGTATATAGTTTACATGTTTCCAAGGGATGGATTAGAGTGCAGAAGATGAGAAATTCCCAAAAATATTGAGAGCAAGGAAGCTACAGCTCTTTGCCAGGAAGTTTTAAAGATAGGATATCACCAAATGTCATTATTATACTCTTTAATTTAAAAAAAAAAGAATGCATTGATGATAACAAGGAACAACATCAGATTTGAAGAGAAGTAGGAGGTATCTCAATCTGTTATATATACTTACAGGTATTTATTGTGACATATTTAAATAAAATTTTGCCTTAAATAGTAAAAGGGAGGAGAGAAAATGTAATGCTGTATTTCACAGGAAGGGATTTTACTTCTATTTCTTTATTTTTTTGCAACTATTATTTTTATGGTCAAATGAATTTTCTTGCACAAAACCTAATCGTCTTCTATGGTGATAGCTTTCAGAAGGGATACTCTGTGTGATGGTCATTGCCAAGGAGAATTGTTATCTAACCCTTTGAAAGGTGAATATTACCAAGCAGCAGGGCCAGTTTTCACCCATAAAGGAAATTAATTGGCCTTTCTTTATTTCCATAGTTTTGTATCTGAAGAGTAAATTAATCTATATATGAAAAATCACATAGAAGTTTATACTGAATAACTCAACATGAATAGCACATTTTTATTATACAACTTTTCAAAGTTCTTAAAGATGTTATAGCTATATTGACATTTTAAAAGTAATTTAATACTTGGAAATAAGTAAGGGGCCATCTACTTGTGATATATTATGATCCTCAAGTTATTTTTTTCCTCTTAGGTTAAACCACCTTAGGTATTTTAACTTGAAAAGCATGTAAATGCCCCCTCATCTAATTTTTAAAAAATAATAATAAAAACTGTGTTTTTATAAAAATTATTTTCAGATATATTGTTTTGAACCGGGAGACAAATTCACACCTTTATAACTGATATAGCAGACTTTCTATTGCTACAGTTAATATCATTGTTGTGGGTGTGTGAAAGTGTGACTTTGGCTTTTACAGAACTGCAGTATGATCCACCATAAATGATTTATTGGTTTATCTCATCTCTCCATGCTTCTGGAGAGAATTACTTCTCAATTTATGCAAATAGTGTAAAGTCACTACAAGTTTGCTGCAGCTAGTGCCCCTCCAGTTATTCTCTACTTTACCTTTAATTTAATACAGAGGAGAAGGAAGATGAGGCCACAGTAAATTATTTTCCTGGGATCTATATTCTTCCTTAAACACTTCTTTGAAAATTTTTCCTAAGGAACTAATTGCCATATATTTTTTTTTTTTTTT
>NW_023248249.1:0-3504 GCF_002007445.2 Ailuropoda melanoleuca | reverse complement strand
TTATGTAGCTGTTCTAGAAGGGCCCCTTTTAGAAGACCCCATGTGAGGTGGTTAAAAACAAAAACCACACAAAAACCTGCACATGGACATTTATAGCAGCTTTATTCATAATTGCCCAAACTTGGAAGCAACTGTGATGACCTTTGTTAGGTGAATGGATAAATAAACCATGGTCCGTCCAGACAATGACATATTTATTATTCCATGCTAAAAACAAATGAGCTAGCCAGCCATTGAAAGGATACGAAGGAATCCTAATTGCATATTACTAAACAAAAGAAGCCAATCTGAAAAGGCCAGATACTGTGTGATTGCAACTGTATGACAGCTGTGAAAAGGCAGTAAAAAGAGCAGTGGTTGCCAGGGGATAGGGGCAGGGCTGGAATGAATAGGTGGAACAGAGGAAAAATACTGTATGAGGCTATAATGGTGGATACATGTCATGACACCCTTGTCCAAACCCATAGAATGTGCAAGACCAAGAGTGAGCCCTAAGGGAAACTGTGGACGTTGGGTGATTATGGTACGTTAGTGTAGTTTCATCCTTGGTCACGATGCACCATTCTGGTGGGGGCTGCTGAGAGTGGGGAGACTGTGCACGTGAGGGGCAGAGTGTAGATGGGATGTCTCTGTACCTTCCCCTCGATGATGGTGCTTCTGTCCCCTCCCCTTGAATCTGTGTGGGATTGTGCCTGCTTTGGCCCATAGAACACAGAGGAAGAGGTCCTCTGGGACTTCTGAGACTGTGTCACAAGAGGGCACACAGCTTCTGCCTGGTTCTTTCGGAACATTCTGTCTCTGGATACTCCCTCTGGAGGTGCTCCCTCCTGGATCCCAGCTAGCCTGCTGGGGGCAGCCTGTGCCACATGAAGAAGCCCTGTGCAGGCACCTGGCTGGTAGCCCTAGCTGAGCGCAGCCTTCCCGTCACCCCAGCCCAGGTTCCGGACACGAGAGTGAACAGGCCTCCAATGATTTGTCCCCACCCTAGGGTTGTTCGTGCCAACCCTAGCTGGTTGAGTTTCTCAGATAAGGCCCCAGACATCACAGAGCACAGATAAGCCATTCCTGCTGTTCCCCACCCAAGCTCCTCGCCCACAGAACCTGTGAGCGTAATGAAGCAGTTTTTGTCTTATGCCGCCGAGTTTGGAGTGGTTTTTTATGCAGCTACAGATCAGTGGGACATTGTGCCAGACCAAAAGTTTATGGGAACCCACTTTCTCAGACCCCCAAGATCAAGTTCTTGTCACCCGTCGGCAGGTAGGATGTGGGCTGCTGGGGAGCAGGCGCTGGCTTGTCCAGGGCATGGATTACCAGGCCTGGATGTGAGGGCCGGGCCACTTTACCTTTCCTGCCTACCGATCACTTGGCTAAAAGGGGAAGCGAATGGTGCCATTAATCACCCGTTACCCTCCTTCCAGCCTCCTTCCGTCTGCAGGGGGCCGCTTGCGGGTTTCAGAGCTCAGCCGTGAGCCACATGGGGAGGACCCCGCACCCTGAGGCCAAATCAATATCTGCCTCGGAGCCAGTTCTTAGGGGCTGTTAGTGCGTCACTTACAAAATGACTATTGATCACAGGAGCAGATAATTGCAAGTGACAAATACCCATTGTGACACGCAGCTCTCTCTGGGGCCCTGGTAGGGGCTCCGACTGGGCCTCCTGTGTGATGTGGTGTGTCTGGGTGTAGGGAGGAGCTGGTGCACAACGGTCTGGGACTGGTTGGGGGGATGCCCAAAAGTGCGTGGGCAGGGGGTGTAGAGGGAGAGAGGGAGGGAGAGTAGAAGGGAGAGAGGGAGAGAGAGAGGAAAGGAGAAGTGAGAGAGAGGGAGAAAGGGAGAGAGAGAGAGAGAATGAGTTGGGGATGAGTTTGGGGAAGGCTCTGGCTTGTGGGGCTAACCCACTTCTAAGTCCTGCGTGGGCATCAGACAAGTGTATGAAATATGAACAAGATCAGGGCTCTGCTTTGGGCCGCTGTTTTTTGTTAAAATTTGTTGTGTTGTTTTTTTTCTGTGGGGTCTTGGGATGATGGAGATACTCCTTTCCAGTTCCTTCTTTAACCGTCTCCTCCAGGAGCTGAGTAGGATGAAAATGAATGGTCAGTGCTGACCATGCTCACCAGGGAGTGAGAAGGAGGAAAAATACTAACCGAACTGGGGCAAGAGGAGAGTCCTGGTGACGAATTAGGTCACGAATTAGGTTGTAGCTGCATAATACATTTTAAAAATAATTTTCCCCATACGGGTGGTCTCATATTACACTGCGGTTCTGCCCCATGCTACCCCCCACCCCATTTCAACATTGTATCTTGTAGACTGGTCTTTATCAGCATGTAAGAAATGTTCCTTATTTTCTAATGATTGTATATAAAATTTCATTTTATGGATGCACTATAATTTATTCCATCAGCTTCCTATTGATGGATATTCAGACAAGTGTTTCTCAAACTTTAAAGTACATATGAACCGTCTGGCGATCTTGTGCAGATCCTGACTCAGCAGTTCCAGGCTGGGACCTGAGACTGCGTTTTCGACAACGCCCCGGGGAATGCTGCTGCTTCTGGTCCATTGACCACCCTTTGAGTAGACAGGATTCAGATGATTTTTCAGTACGTTGTCATTATCCGTAAGGCTACAGTAGCTATTCTTGTAGGTGCCTCTCACAGTGTGCAGTTCTATCTATAGGGTAAATTCATAGGAATAGAATTTCTGGGCCAAAGTTATGTCTGTGTCCTGGTGATTTGATACATTTTGCAAATTGCCCTTCATAGAACATGGTGTCCGTCAGCACTGTATCCAAGGGCTTGTTGCCCCCACACCCTTGCAGATAGGGAGTATTATTATACAGATGCATTTCCATTTCTCCCTCATAGTTTTAGTGTTTATTTTATGAATTTTGACTTTATATTATCAGTGCACAGATGGTTGGGACTGTTAGAACTTCATGATGAATTCATACCCTTTCTCTAAGAGAAATTGGTTTGTTTTAATACCTTTGCCCTGCTTTCCACTTCAGAGATACATTTGCCTGCTATGCTTTTGCCCATGCTTTTCTTCATATTCCTGCATATTTTTATTTAGGATTTTTCAAACTTAATTTATCAATTAGTTCACTTGCATATGCATGTTTAAACTCACATATTATATAAAATCTTAATTTAGAAATGCAGTTTCCTCCACCCTCATTATTTTATGAAATCATTTCGTTCAAACCCTTCGCATGCATCTTCAAGATTACGGTTTTCTTCTCCATCATTAGAGATAATGTTCTGAGTCATTTATCCAAATTTTCCAGAGCACATCATCTTTATCTCCTTCTGAAAGCTGAGATACCACAATTTTTGTATCCATGTGTCCTAATGTCACTGCAAAAGCTATCTCAAGCTACAAATACTTGAACATTCTTGATTCTTTTTTTTTTAAAAGATTTTATTTATTAATTTGACACAGAGACAGCCAGTGAGAGAGACAGCCAGTGAGAGAGAGACAAGCAGGGGGAGTGGGAGAGGA
>NW_023248248.1:0-3499 GCF_002007445.2 Ailuropoda melanoleuca | reverse complement strand
GTACTGTATTTATCAAAAAAAAAAAAAAAAGACCACATCTGAGTAGCTACCACACAGCTCAAACCCATGTTGTTCAAGGGTCAGCTCTGCACTGAGAAAGGGACTTAAGGAAGAGGAACAGGCTTGGGGAGGAACAGTGTTTTAGCTTTTGGAAATATCAAGTGGGAGTTGTCCATAAAACATCCAGGTGGAAACATCAGCTACAGAGTTGGGGTGTGGGTTTGGAGTCAGAGAGATCTTGCTATGAGAGTCAGCAGGCAATATTATACGTGGTAGCTGCAACCTTTGATTTACATAATACCATGTAGGAAGAATTTACCAATGGAGAATAGTTCTGGAAATAGACAATGGAGAACATTTAAAGCCAAATTGAGGAAGAAGACCTGGAAAGGGAAATTCCTAAGTGTTTAGAGATGCAGAGAAATCATGAGAAAATGTCACAGAAGCCAAAATGGAATCATTTCAAAAGGAAGCTGTGCTTCACAACCAACTCTCCAGAAAAAAAGAAAAAAATTTAAAAAAGAAAGCTATACTTCAAATGCTTTGAGAACTTGAGTGAAACAAGGATTATTAGGAGTCTGTTGAATTTGATAACTAAGTAAAAGCAGTTTTGTAACATTCTGTGTAATGCTACCATTTGGGGAAGGAGCTAGTTTCTTTGAATTGAGAAGTTAGTGGGAGATCAGAGAGTGAAGAAAGTAAATGTGGATTAGTTCAAGAATAAATCTTAGCTGTGAAGGGAAGAATGGAAAGAGGTGTTAGCAAATGATGAAAAGGGTTGAGAGAGTGATTTTTAACATGGCAAGGACTGAACCTGCTTTTTTCTTATGACAGTTTAATTGAAATGTGATTCATATGATGTAAAATTCATCCCCTTAAAGTGTACAACTCAGTGGTTTTCAGTATATTCACAGAATTGTGCAGCCATCTCCACAGTTAGCGCTAGAATGTTTTCATTACCTCGAAAGAGAAACCTTTTACTCATTATCAGTCACTCACCATTCCCTCTCCTCCCACCCATTAGCAGCCACTGATCTGCTGCTGTCTCTGGATTTGCCTATTCTGGACATTTCATATAGATGGAATCACATATATGATCATTTGTGACTGACTTCCTTTACTCCGTATAATGTTTTCAGGGTTTATCCATATTATAGCATATACCAGGATTTCATTTCTTTTTATTGCCAAATAATCTTCCATTGCCTGGTTATACCGTGTTTTGTTTAGCCATTGATCAGTTGGTGACTATTTGAGTTGTTTCTACTTTATGGCTTTTGTGAATAATGCTGGTATGAATATTCATGTGCAAGTTTTTGTGTGGATGTATGTTGCTCCTAGGTGTATACCAAGGAATAGAATTGCTGGATCATATGGCTATTCTTACGTTTAACATTTTGAGGAATTGCCAAACTGTTTCCCATCATTTCATTATGCATTGTAAGGATTCTGCTATCTCCACATCTTCACCAACATTTGTTATTTTCTAGCTTTTAAAATTTTAGCTATTCTAGTGGGTGTGAATTGGTATCTCATTGTGGGTTTGATTTGATGATGATGACCATCTTTTCATGTGCTTGTTAGCCATTTGTCTATCTTCTTTGGAAAAATATTTGTTATTTGCCCATTTTAAAATTGGGCTGTTTGTCTTTTTTTGTTGAGTTTTAGGAGTTCCTTTATATATTCTGGATGATAGACTGTTATCAGAATAGGATGTGCAAATACTTTCTTCCATTCTTCAGGTTCTCTTTTTACTTTCTTGACAATACCCTCTGATGTACAAAATTTTTAAATTTTGTTGAGATACAGCTTATAAATTTTTTTCTTTTGTTACACATAATTTTGGTGTCATATCTAAGAATCCATTGTCAAATCCAAGGATATGAAAATTCTTCTAAAAATTTTTGGTTTTAGGTTTTATATTTAGGCGTTGATTCATTTTGAGTGGAAAGCCAGTTATT
This sequence comes from Ailuropoda melanoleuca, assembly GCF_002007445.2. Taxonomy (NCBI): domain Eukaryota; kingdom Metazoa; phylum Chordata; class Mammalia; order Carnivora; family Ursidae; genus Ailuropoda; species Ailuropoda melanoleuca. The sequence goes on along the minus strand of NW_023248248.1, from coordinate 1,538 downwards.
TCATCCCCATCTGTTGAAGAGACCATTTTTTTCCCCATTGAATAGTCTTGACACCCTTGTTGATAATCAGTTGACCATAGATGTTTGGGTTTATTTCTGGACTCTCAAATCGATTCCATAGTTCTTTATGTTTATACTAATGCAAGTACCACATTGTTTTGGTTACTCTAGTTTTGTATTACCTTTTGAAATCAGGAAGTCTGAGTCTTCCAACTCTGTTCTTTTTGCTTATTCTTTGTGGCTATTTAGGGCCCGTTGCAATTCCATATTAAACTGAGGATCAGCTTTTCTATTTCTGCAAAAGAGATTGTTGAAATTTTGATAGAGTTTGCTTTAAATCTATACATCCCTTTGAGTTACAGCAATACTTTGTGACTTCCAGTCTGTGAAAAGGCTGTAGTCTCTATGTTGTACCTTTTACCTTTGCAAATGGAATTTTTTAAAAATTTTGTTTTGGAATCTTTGTTTCTAGTGTGTGGATATATAGTTTATTTTCTGTCTTCATCTTGTATCCTGTAACTTTGTTAAACTCATTTATTAGCTCCAATAATTTCCTAGTATATTCTTTTGGGTTTATTGTGTAAGACCATGCCATTTGTGAATGAATAGAGACAGTTTACTTCTTTCTTTCCAAATGTGAATGCATTTTATTTTATTTTTTAAAAAGATTTTATTTATTCATTTAAGGGAGAGAGAATGTGTGCACAGGAGTGGGGGGTCGGGGGAGAGGGAGAAGCAGACTCCCTCACTGAGCAGGGAGCCTGACGTGGGGCTCAATCCCAGGACCTAGAGATCATGACCTGAGTTGAAGGCAGACACTTAACCAACTGAGCCACCCCGGCGCCCCTGCATGCATTTTATTTATTGATTTTTTTTTTCATAATTGCCATTGCTTCAAGTTCCAGTTCGGTGTTGAATAGAAATGGCAAGGGCAAACCTCTTTGTCTTCTTCCTGGTCTTAGGTGGAAAGCTTCCAGTCTTTGACCATTAACTGTAATGTTAACGATGGGTTTTTCACTGATGCCCTTTACCAGTTGCCTTTTATCGCTACTTTGTCAGATGTTCTGTTAAATGTTTGTTAATATTTCTACATATTTTTTAATTAAAAGCACTTTTTTATATTTTTGATTTTCAGTGTCATTTCATTGTGGTCAGAGAACATACTTTGTGTGCTTTCAGTCTTACAAACTTTATTCAGGTTTGTTTGGGGCCCAACATAACTATGTTTTGATGAATGTTCCAAGTGCACTTGAGATGAATCTGTGTTATGCTATTGTTGAGTGGAGTGTTCTGTAGATGTCTGTTAGGTAGAGTTTGTTTAAAGTATTGTTCAAGTCTCCCTTCCTTATTGGTGTTGTCCAGTTGGTCTATTCATTATCAAAAGGGGGATATTGAAGTCTTCCAACTATTGTTGAACTGTTTCTCCTTTCAATTTATAGTCAGTTTTTTTGTTCCATGTCTTTTAGGGTTCTGTTTTTAGGTGTGTATACATTTATAATTGTTATCTTGTTGACAGACCTACCCTTTTATCATTATAT
>NW_023248247.1:0-2717 GCF_002007445.2 Ailuropoda melanoleuca | reverse complement strand
CTTTCTTGGTTCAAATTCCAGCTCATCTACTTTTTGGCTCTGTCACTGTGGGCAAGTTACTTAACCTGTAAACTCTTCGTCTGAAAATTGANTCGTCTGAAAATTGAGACGACAATAGTACCTACCTCATGGGTTATTGTAAACAGCAAACAAGATAATCTATGTACAAAATACTTGACACAGTGTCGGAAACCATAGTAAGTACTCAGTAGGCATTAGAGTGTTTGTTTGTTTGCTTATTTACTCATTTATTAAGGTTTTTCTCATCAGTTTCCCTTGTGAACAACAGCATTATTTTCTGTGTCTCTTCTGGGATTTGGCTGTGGTTTGTGGCCATGACAAACAGCTGTAGCTCTTTTTAAGGAAATTCTCTGGGCTGAAGAGTGAGTGTCTGTTGATCACCTCTGGGATAATGAGTGCTAGGCTGAGCCTGATGGTGGTGATAGTGGTACAGAGTATAATGAAAGAAAAAGAGAAATATCATACAATCCCGTGAGGCACTTAGATTCTCAATGGAAAAAGATGAGATAGCCACTTACGTGGAAGAAAAAACCAACAGATGATTTTTTTCAAAAATCATGTTACTATGTTGAAAATTTCAGAGTATATATGAGGATGTTTGGGATGACTGAAAGGCAGCCATCAGGATTGGTCATTAACACCTATCATTTTCTTCAGGTGTTTTCTACAAAGAAGGAGGAGAAAGGGGAACTGTTGTATTATTAGGTAAAACTGTAGTGTGACGAGCAAGGAAGATTTTCGTTTCAACAGACTTGACTCTTGATTTAGAAGTTGACTAAGCCCCGGAGGGCGGACTGTGAGAAAGTCTTGATACCGATGCTGCTGAAATTGCTGCCGGCCTCAACCTCAAAGTGGTTTTCCGAACATAGGGGGCAGGCAAGAGGGGCGAAGTCCCGAGGGTGCTCATACGGTGGTCTGTAATTTCACCGTTCCACTTTAGGTTGACTCCTTTGTTATGCTTTCAAAGGAATTCAGGCTTTGGAGGAAATAGAAAATGAGAGGAAGTGTATAAATACTTAATAAAGGGGCCATAAATTAGGTGTTGAGATGAAACATAGAGCTTGAAGGATTCTCCATCTTGAGGAAGTCTGGAAGAAAGGCGGCTTAGAAATAGTTGTGTAGGAGCGCCTGGGTGGCTCAGTCAGTTAAGCACCTGCCTTCAGCTCACGTCACGATATCAGGGTCTGGAATCGAGCCCTGCGTAGGGCTCCCTGCTCAGTGGGGAGCCTGCTTCTCCTTCCACCCTTCCCACTGCTTAGGCTCTCTCTCTCTCAAATAAAATCCTTTTTTTAAAAACACATTTAAAAAAAGAAAGAAATAGTTGTGTAGAAACCAGTGTTGCTTCCTTGTTCTCTGTCCCCTCTGGTTCCTGCTGCTTTCTGCCTGTTCTGAGCAGTTTTAGAAAGTCACTTCTGTCTGCAGGTCTGGAGGGAGTGGATGAGGAGGGAACAGATTTGGGCTGGGGAAAGCAGGGAACAGGTAGAATTGGTAGCAGGAAGGCAGTCAGTGACATTGTACTAATATTTTGGATAAATGAAAAGACCCTGAAGGAGGGCGAGGGCCAGGGTAGTAGGGGGAGTAGAGATGGTTTTTAAAGGTCACTTTGAAAAGGTCTATCATGGACATCTTTAAAATGGAGGAGGGGGGAAAAACACTGTTCAGGAGTAAACACCCAGGGCCTCTGGAATCCCCTTCAGGTGTTTGGCTCTCAGTCTCTGATGCTGTGTCTACTCCAACTTTCTTTCTTTGTGCTTCTTTTCCACAGCATGCATGTATCCCAAGTCAGCAATGTTTCGACAACTGGAGAGTAAGTTATTTGGGTTTCCCTTTCCCATTTATCGAACAGAAAAAAGCTACTCTAATGGTGTATTGCATTGGAAGATTAATACAGTAAGCAACCTATGATGGTTTTTAAAACCACTGAGAGAAGAGGGCTAAATAAGAAGTGTTCCTGATTGAGCTTCTGTGTGGGCGTGTGACTAGAGACAGCTTAACCATTTGAACACGCGAGATTTTTGTTTCAGTCAAAATAATGTCAGAGTCTATTAATGTTTGTAAAATACGTGTTTTGGGAGGGATCTTGCAGTGGAGGATGCCATTAAAGGTTAAAGCAGTAACAGTGTCTTTACTTCTTCCTTCCTTATTTTTAATCAGCCTACATTTATTGAGAACCGGCAATATGCCAAGCATAGTGTTAGGGGTGTCATGTCAAATAAGCCTCGGGCTCTGCCTTCAGGGACTTCACAGTCTGAGAGGGACACAGAATCAAAAGCAAATTAGTGATGGCAACAAGTCCTTTTTCCACAGGGCAGCGACAGTGCTCTACTGATAAGGCCTTCATGTCTCTTTCCTCCTAAGGCTGCCAACTGCACGTAGACTAAGATCTAAGCTCCAGCTACCTGCCCTTGCCTCCCTCTCTGACCACATTGCTCATTATGTTTCAACCACATGACATTCTGTCTGGAATAGGCCAAGCTTGTATTTGCCCCCAGAGCCCTTGCACTGTTTTTCAGCCTGGCCATTCATTTTCTTATCATTCACTTTTTTGTTCAAATGTCCTCTCCTCCGAGAATCCATCCCTGACTATCCACAACCCTTCTGCAATCCTGTATTCCATTTTGGAGTGTATTTATCAATGTCTGAGATTTCATGATTTGTTTATTACCTGTCTTGCCTCATAGCAATGTAAGCTCCAT
>NW_023248246.1:0-3497 GCF_002007445.2 Ailuropoda melanoleuca | reverse complement strand
TTTCTTACTGCTGCTTTAGATTAAAGACACACTGGTTTTAACCTTGATGCTAAGAAGCTGACAACAAACTAGGGTAAACTAACTTGATAAGATCATTATGAGAATTAAGTGAACCGGTATAGGTTTAGTGCTTACTAATAACATACGGGGCACTCAGGAACCTAAGTAACTACTCACAGGACTGGGGTAATAGTAGTTGCAGCACTAGCATGGTAGTTCTCACAAGGATCAGGTACATCAGTCAAATTCAGAGCCAGGTGAATGACTAACCAGTAAGACTAAGAATCCAGTTATTACGAATCACCACAACTGAGACATCCATTCTTCAGGCTCTGGATTTCTAAGTGGATCTTCTAAACATCACTAGAAGTTTTCTTTAAACTATTTATATGTCAGGGTCATCCAGCCCTAAGTATATTAGGAATGTGAAGCAGCAATTTTTATTTTGCTCTATATCTTATAAGAAGTATACAGCACTGATAATTTTTGCACTATGTCGGGAAATCTTCCTAAAGATGCATCTATATTTCAACCATTTTGGGATCATGATAAGGAATAGCTGAATACGGAACAACAGTAAACAAATTTGCCCTTCCTTTTGTTACCATAAGTACAGATCTGCATTGGCACAACTGAACAGAGAGCTTGAGCCATTTCAAAGACAACTTGTTAATCAATTATATTTTAGGAGTGCCTGGGTGGCTCAGTCAGTTAAGCGTCTGCCTTCGGCTCAGGTCATGATCCCAGGGTTCTGGGATTGAGCCCCATATTGGGTTCCCTGCTCAGTGGGGAGCCTGCTTCTCCCTCTGCTTCTGCCCCTGCCCCCTGCTTGTGCTCTCTCTCAAAAAAATAAAATCCTTTTTAAAAATCATATTTTAATGTACCTTTAAAATGTGATAGTTAATAAGGATGAAATGCCAGAGATAATGTAGAATAATTTCATGAAAGTAAAAATATTCCCTAAGTAACCTAATCTAAACATTCCTTTGAATCACAAAAATATAGAAATCTATTAAGGAAATTATATCAAGAAATCAAGGATGAACACATAAATATCCTGAACTCAAAACTACATGAAAGAGAACAGACATAATTTTACAGGAGAAAGTTGATTCTAATTGTTAAGATTATGAAATAAAATTGTAATTTTACTACTAATTATGTGATCTTGACAAATTACTTAATATCTTCTTTACCTTAGTTTCCTCATTTGTAAGATAAGATTAATAATAGTACCTATTAATGAAGTTCTTCTAGACACACACACACACACACGGGAAGAGTACAGGGCACATGCTTGACCCTCTGTATAGCACATAAAAATTACCTATGATCACATAGTTACATATTATATGCTACTACATATTACATCTTTCATATTTTAAAACAGACTTTTCTTCTGCCACATATGGAATCTATTAAGATATTCAGCTCTCACTGAACATATTAATGATTTTCTAACGTATTACTTTTTGATGAACACAATCCTGCCTCATACCATGAAGGAGAATGAATACAGAATTCCTTTTTTCTGATGTTAGGATTGACTTTTTTCACTCATTACTGGCTGAGCTAATGGCATTAAAGTTGCCCTTCTTTTTTTGGTGACAGTAGAAGGGTGATTCTCTGTAGTCTATATGTCTGTGTATTGCTATTAAAGCCCACAAGATAATTACTCATGAACAACACTGCTTTCCATGATATGACACCTCATCTGAGTGAACACAGAACAAGGAAGTCTTTGGTTGGAAAAAAAAATGTAATGATACAAAAAGAAATCTAAATAAGAAATTTGGTTTACTAAGAGAATGTATGGAATCTTTATCTGGAAGACTTTCGATGTAAGATGGGCATATAAATGTTTGGGATGATTTGGGTTACTCTTTTGGAAAACAAATATAATCAGTAAGTCATAGGTATTTCTATGTAATGCTAACCCTCTTCTAGCCCATCTTAAACTGTTACGTTGCATTATTGCTTATTAAAACTGTACATTCTAATCTTAAAATATTTTTATATTAAGTGATCACAGTCTGACCTTTTATTTCTCTGGGGGGGGGGTAGAGTTTGTTTTTTAGTATATGAAATCTGACTAATATAGGATTGAATGTGCCAAGCAAAGTGCCAAATTATTACCATCGTAGCCAGCTTGTCATTAATTTCTTAAACAAAAGCATAAGTACAAGATGAATAATGGCTGATTATGCATCATTAAAGCAGAGAAATTTGCGGGGGTTCAGATAATTCACTAAAGAAACAACAACATCTCTATAATTATATTGCCATTCTTAGACGTGATAACAGAGTATAAAACACTTTCACTGAGTATAAGGCACACTTTCACTGTCTGAAACATGTTTTTACATACGCTACAGAATTCATTTTTTGGCTCTTCTACATTCAAAATATAGATGAGCAGGAGAAAACACTGAAAGGAACAAAGAAAACAACAAAATTATGAGGAATAAGAGAATAAGAATATGAGGGGAAAATTAAAGATTAGGGCTAAATATTCTCAAAATCTTTTATAGTGGAGAGGAAAAAATGGATAGACATAAATTATTTGTATACATGAAAAAGATCAATAGTATTTGTAAAGAGGATGGTGACCAACCAGGTGTATCCCCTTTGATTACAAAACAAAAGAACGCTTCAGGATGCAGCAAAGGGTTTAGGTAAGATATTAAAAGTATTCCCCTTCGCCTCCCTCCACATTTCAACTTACATAGAAAATTCTTGGCTGGTACCAAGGTGTGTCTGCAGGCTAACTGAAGGGAAGGAGGAACATCATGACAAATGAGACTGTGTACTACAGGCACCAAACAAATGGCTATCAAGAATACTAAAATTTGGATCAATTCTTTAATATGGTTTTATTCTAATCCAAATGACAAAGTCTCATTATAAAGATATACTTTATCAGAAATGTCATTATCAGAGGCAGAAAGAAAATAGGTGCCTAAGAATATGCCTCAGGATATCATGAAGGGTTACTAAAATACTATGATTTTTTTTCTAGGTATGTGAGAAAATTCAAAATATATAAAAAGGTCCTCAGAGTAAAGGAAGGAAACTGATCTTTTCTCAAAAAAGGAGAGGAGAGTTCCTGATAGAACACCTTTCTTGAAAGAAGAATATGCCATGAGATTAGATGAAAGTGGGTTTTATCTCCTTGAAGAAACTGGGAAAACCAAATACCTCCTAGAAATAGGTCTTCAGTATTTGCATATAGGTCAGCCCTCCCCCTATTCTGCTTCTAGAGATCACAGGTCCACCCCTAGAGGAGAGAGAGACCTAGACTGTCACTTCATACTCTTCCTTATTCCTAACCTCAAAGAAATGATCAAGTTTACTCTCAAGGCTATAGACATATTTTGATTTCAAAATGTTCTTTTGGGTCCTCAAGTACTTCCACATGAACTCAGAGCTGCATTCCATTAACAACTGGTATGGTTTTTCTACATAAAATGAGAGAGAAGATTGAAAAGGTGGATGCT
>NW_023248245.1:0-3496 GCF_002007445.2 Ailuropoda melanoleuca | reverse complement strand
CTGTGCATCTCCTTTAAAACCCAATATAAAGCATCTTCCTTCTGGGGTGCCTAGGTGGCTCAGTTGGTTAAGTGTCCAATTCTTGATTTCTGCTCTGGTCATGATCTCAGGTCATGAGATTGAGCCCGGCGGCAGGCTCTGCACTAGTGCCAGAGTCTGCTAGAGATTCTCTCCCTTTCCTCCTCCCTCCTCCCGCTCACATGCATTCTTTCTAAAATTAAAAAAAACCAAAAACCAAAAAATGAAAGCATCTTCCTTTCCACAGTATCATTAAAATCTACATTTGACTGATGCAAGTGGATGACTGTAAATAACACCCTAAGGCTGTAAATATACACTGAATACTAAGTTCTGCTTGTCTCTACTGTTTCCATCATGCCGATATCCTGCAACTCCTTCCTTTCCTTTTTTGTTTTCTTCTAATCTGTTTCTTCTATCATACTGACTACTCACATGTATAAATACTTAATGTTTCCATGTTTTTGTCTTTATGTACATTTTCTACCCCACCTTGTCCCCTGACGTCCTCTATGTTACTTTTTTTCCCTCTCATGTTACTTTTTAAAAAAATGTGTGAATCTCTTTCAGTAGGTGTATCAAATAGTTTTATTCAAAGTAAAGGAAGACAATAACATTACTGTATTCATTATTTGCTGTTTTTCATTATATATTACATGCCATAATTTAGATTTTTAAGAATCCCTAGAGTTTACTTCAAGCATAATTCATTTTGAGATAAGCTCCAAAAAATAATTTTAATGCATCTTATAGTACTTATCACAAATACAACATGATAGGTAAAGTAATATGGTGGTTAGGAGTGAGACCTGGATTGAAAATCTAATTCTGGATATTACTAGCTGTGCCATCTTAAGCTTTGTTACTTTACCATGGACTTGCTCTACATACAAAATGGAGCTAATAGTACTTTTACATCATCTACAGTACTTATTTATGAGGCTAGCAAACACATACTTAACATTATTTCCAATTATACTTTGGTCATACATTTTAAGAATGAATATTATATTTAACTGGTTCCAGTCCAAGTAATGGCAACAGCTAAAATGACAGTGGTTTGTATTCTCTGGAGCTCCAAGGAATTCAGGCCATAGTTTAAGGAAAACTTTACTCCTTGCTTCCAGAAAAAATCATGGTGGATAAGAAAAACTCTAAAATAGGAGAGAAAAATTATTGTTATTCTCTGTTATAAACATGTTAAGCACTGCACTTTCCATCTTTTCTGCACCTAACCCAGCAAATGAGTTTACTCATGGGTATTCAGAGTATCTACTGTTTTATTTGTTTAATTTTTTAAGTACGTTCTATACCCAGTATAGGGCTTAAACTCATGACCCTGCGATCAAGAGTCACATACTCTACTGACTGATCCAGCCAGGCACCCCATGTTATTTACTTCTTTAGTGAGCTTTGGTAATTTTGTCTTTTTAAGGCCATTGCCATTTTAATCAGAATGTATTAGCATAAAGTTGTTTGCAAAATGCTTTTACTGTTTTAATGTCTCTAGGATCTGTAGTGATGTCTCTGTTTTCATTACTATTATTAATTTGTGTCTTTTATCAGTTTGGCTAGAGGTCATTCTTATTAGTTGTATCCCACAATTTTGGTATTTTGTGTTTCATTTTATACAGTTAAGAATTTCTAATTTCCTGGGGCACCTGGGTGGCTCAATTGGTTAAGCATCTGCCTTTGGCTCAGGTCATAATCTTAGGGTCTTGGGATCAAGTCACACACTGGCCTCCCTGCTTCTCCCTCTGCCCCTCCCCCTCCACTCTTGTGCACTGTCAAATCAATAAAAAAAATAAAATCTTAAAAAAAAGAAAAAAAAAGAATTTCTAATTTCTCTAGACCTCTTTTTTGATCAGAGGGTATTACAAGTGTGCCATCCAATTTCCATATAGGGGTGGATTTTTCAGGTATGTTACTTTTTGTCTAATTTCTTTGTGATCTGAGAATGTTTTGTGTAATTTCAGTCTTCTTAAATATATTGTTTTATGGCCCAGAAAATAGTCTGTTGTAATAAATGGTCCATGTGCACTTGAAAAGAATGAATGCTCTACTGTTTTGGAGCAGAGTGGTCTATAAATATTACATCAAGCTATAGTGTTGTTCATGTTTTCTATAGGCAAGATGATTTTCTACTTTTTCTATCAATTACTGAGAGTGTTGAAATCTTCAACTGTAATTGTGGATTTGCCCATTTCTCCCTTTAGTTCTATTTGTTTCATATAATTTAAAGCTCTCTGCAACTTCAGGAACCCCTTTTATCTTTTACTTCAAAATTCCTGTAGGCTGTCGTACCTCTCTTTATTGTAATGGCCTGGTTTCAGATTACTAATAAACAAATCTGGACATATTTAAAAAAATAAAGCTCTGTGCACATACATTTCAGATTTTTATGCTTTAATGAACTGAATCCTCCATTATTATGGAGTGAGAATAGTCTTTATTCTGAAATTTGTCAATATTCTTTTCATTACTGTTTGCACAGTATATTTTTTCTACTTTTATCCTATGTTTTAAAGGAGTTTTCATGTAAACAGCTTATATTGGGTCTTATTTTTTTGCCTAAGCTGACAATCTGTGTTTTAATTGAAAGATTCTAGAGTTTCAATTTTAGACCATTTACATTTAATATAATTATTCATATGATCAAATTTAAATCTACCATCTTGCTATTTGTATTTTTCCTATTGTTCTTTGTTGCTTGTTAAACACTTTCCTTACCATTTGCAGTCTTTTTTATTATTCCATTTTACCACATTCTATTTACCACTATTAGGAACTCTTGTCTCATGTATTTAGTGATTTCTCAAGTTTATGTTTATAAAGAAGAAATTTATAAAGAAAAAAAATCACCCTGGAGTTTTATATTAACTTTGTTATTCAAGAAATAGTATTACCTCTTCAAGAAGTTGCGTTTAAGTCTCAACTTAGAAATTTAATTAATCAAAATTTAAAAAATTGGGGCAACTTGGTGGCTCAGTCAGTTAAGCCTTCAGCTCAGGTCATAATCTCAGGGTCCTGGGATAGAGTCCCACATTGGGCTCTCTGCTCAGTAGGGAGCCTGCTTCTCCCTCCCCCTCTGCTCTTCCCCCCGCTTGTCCTCACACACTCTCTCTCTCAAATAAAAATAAATAAATAAAACCTTTTTTTTAATGTAAAAATTCAATGTAGGAAAAATGCATAGTTTGTTGTTAGAAATACAGAAAAAAATGTCAATCTTTTCAAATCATTGGGATAATGAGGACTAAGGCAAGAGTAGATATCACAACAAAGAAAAATGAACATGATACATGAATAGGTCAATCAGAACTGGCAGCAAGTGTTTTACAGTATAAGCTAAAGCACTTGAAGAGTATGGTAAAAACAGCAAGGCTAATTCCCATTTAAAACCCTGTTAGAGTATTGCATGGTGCACTGGGTGTTATACACAACTAATGAAGCATCGAACTTTACATCGGAATCCGGGGAT
>NW_023248244.1:0-3495 GCF_002007445.2 Ailuropoda melanoleuca | reverse complement strand
AAAAAAAAAGATTTATTTGACAGCAAGAGAGAGAGTGAGTGGGGGGGGGAGAGAGAGGGAGAGGAAAAGGAGCTCAAGCAGACGCCGCACTGAGTGTGGAGCCCAATAAGGAGCTTGATCCCATGACCCCAAGATCATGACTTGAGCTGAAATCAAGAGTGGGAGGCTTAATTGACTGAGGCATCCAGGTGCCCCTGGTTTGTTGTTGTTGTTGTTTTTAAATATGGCCTATTTAATCTTATCCATGATCACCTTGTTTTGTTTTATGTAGTCCTAAAAACTGTAATTGAATGAAGTGATTTTTTATGAATATTTTATCCATAAAGCAATAAAGACAATAGATAAGCCCTCAAATCTGTTTGATAGACTTATTTGCTAACCTAACATTCGTTAGCATGATTGGAAGAAAACCATAATGTATTTATTAATTCTGAAATTTTAGGTAGGAATGGAAAGACATATGTGGACAGATAATGTTTTATTACTTCAACCTTAAGTGTGTATCTTTAGAATAAAACATATGACAGGGAAAATAAATAACTGCTTTTAAGGAAAATAATTACGTGAAGTTCTACCAGAAAATGTTTTACTGCCTTCTCTCCATGCTGTAGACACAAGTTGCAGAAGAGTTCAATGAGGTGTTGGTAATTAGTTATCCAGGATTTTTAAGTCTGTGCTTCATTCCTTTTGGATTTGTGCATGAGTTTGGAGTTTCAACTTGGGACCTGGTATTACACTCTTACCATAGATTTTCCAAAATCGAAAAAAAATGTTGAAAAGAACCTACTTAAGCTTAAATCCTAGACATAAAAAAGGCCAGAGCATATGTGTTTATATTGGAATAGGTCAGACTACAGACTGTATAAATATCTGACCTAAACAGTTAAGCCTTCTTATAGAACACAAGTTTCGTTTATTGGATTGATTGATTGATTGATTATAAAAAAAGCAAGAACTCAAAGAAATAAAATTGCATATTTTTTAGCTAGAATGTGGAAGCTAACAGCAATCACAGCACAACATCTCCTTTACCATTACACAATTGATAGGAAGTGACATAGTGGGAGATAAGGATCTTTTGGATGTGGAGTGCAGGAGAAAACAGTGTCAAAGATTTGAAGAGGTTGTGGTATGAGTTGTAAACAATATAAAAGAAACGGAATCTGTTGTGGAGAAATCTAGAGTTTACTTTCTAACATATTTAGTTTAAAGTCCAAGGGAAGATGTCAAATTATGAGTGGGATGTATGAGTCTGAAGGCCAAAGGAGAATTTTTTTGGAGATGTAAATTTCTGATTTTTTGGTGGATGACTGCTGTTTGAAACTCTTAAACTTACGTGTTTCTTCTAGGGAGGAAATAAAGTGTGGAGAAAAAAGGGGAGAAATCTTTGGGTAGAAACTTGAGAAATTTCCATCATTTCATGGATGGAAAAAAATGAATTTAAACATGTGAATGAAACTATAAAAAGGGGAGTACTATGTCATAAAAAATCACAACAGGAGAAGTATTTGGAAGTGATCAAAATGGTTGAATCTTGATAGGAGGTAGAGTTAACAGAAGCTTTCAAATTCCATTAGCCTAGTACTTAGGTATCATTTATTATCTTGGTGGGAATGGAAGTTGCTAGTGTCATAGGAGCAAAAGACAGATAATAGGTTAAAGAGAGGGTTGGATATGAGAAAATGGGGGTATGTCACTGACCATTTTAGACATATAGCTATGAAAGGGATGAAAGGAATGATATATATCCAGTGGAGGATATAGGATCAAGGTAAGGTTTGTGTTTTTTTGTTTGTTTTTAATTGTGCGTAGTTTTCTTTTTATGAACATACTTGAACATATTACTAATCCAATAGGAAAAAAATCCAATTATTAGGGTTCATTAAAAAGGAAGAGAAAAAAGGGAAAAATCTAGAGTATGACAATCTGAAGAAGGTAGAAAAAATGAAATTCAAATCATGGGCAGAGGGATTAGGTTTATATTGGAGGAGCATATTTCCATTCTAATAGGAAGGAAGGCAATTAGAATGGTTTCAGGGAAAATCTACTACAAATTCAGCCCCACGAAGGTTCCTGAGCCAATTATGAGTGATAGAGGAAGGATGGCTATAAACCAGAAAAAGCTTCAACATGGCATCTGTCAACATAGGAGCCTTCTAGAATATTGCCTCTTTCTTTTTCTTCCTTTCTACCTTCCCTTTTCCTTCTTTCATGTTAATTTCAAATATAGTGTTTGAAAAATGACTTATCTTGAAATTTTCTTTTAAAGATATGCCCCATCTTTCTATCTGCACTTCCAAGCTAAACACGAAATTCATGGATCACTGTTTAAATGTTTAGTTTTATCCCCTATAATTGACCTACATTGATACGAATGATCCATAAGTCTTTATGTCAGTATCATGAACTTCAGTACCTTTCCATCCAGTTTAGAAATTCCAGAGACATCTTCCAAAAACATAAAACTCACTGCTTTCCTAATAGCTCCAAAAATGACTAATTGAATAAAGATTAATAATGCACTAATAGCATGCAACAATTAGTGAGATGTTTCAGAAACGACCCTGAATTCTGGAGCCAGACTGTCTGGGTTTTAATCCAAAATCATTACGCAGAACTATATAATATTGGCAGTCTGTTTATCGTCTTCATGCCTCAGTTTTTTTCATCTATAAAGTGGGAAAATAATAGTATTTACCTGACCAAAACAGCCTTAACATTACCCTCAGCTTGACCTAACTTTAGACAGGTTTGTTGCTGACAATAGGCCCCTGATCTTTCTTGTCACTAGAGCGTTTACTTTAGAAAATTTGTAATTGTGAACTTTTTCTTTGTCCCTTTCAGATGTAGATCTCCCAACTTCTTGCCAGTTTTACAACCTAGAAATATCTTTTTCAGGGTCCTGGGCGCCACCTCTTTGAAATGTAATCAGCAGTGGAAATGGTGCCCCCCCCCCAGTCTCTATGGAACAGTGGGATCTAAACTTCAGTAAATGTCAATTAGCAAACACAGATAACTTTAAACAATAGGGATCAACCTCCTTATTGATATTCTTCAGTCCTTTTCCACTCATCCCAGTGCTTAAAAACTCTCTTGCCTTTAGTTTTAGCTGAGTTGAGCTCAATCTCTCTCCCCTATTGCAAGAGTCTTGAATAAAGTCTTCTTTGTTTAACTTGCCCTGTGCAATTTTTATTTAATATATTTTAGAGGATTATTATGAAAACTGTATGTTAATATATGTATACTATTTAAAACACTGCCTGACATGTGGTGCCATGTAAGATTTACTTATTTTTGTGCTTACCTTAATTATTGTAATGCTAACCTTAATTATTAGCTAACTTCTCCATCATTCTTTCTCTAAGCGTATCTGACACTACGTTGAATTAAATTTCTTATTGTTCCCTAAATAGGGCCAGCTCATTTGTGTATTTGTGTGTGTGTGTGTGTGTGTATATATATATATATATATATATATTATATATATATATATAT
>NW_023248243.1:0-3494 GCF_002007445.2 Ailuropoda melanoleuca | reverse complement strand
TCTATTCCCTTACATTTTAGATGTGTCTCTTATAAACAGCATAGAGTTTAATTATTTTTAATCTAGAGTGACAAGCACTGTCTTTTAATTAGACTATTTAGTCCATTTATATTTAATGTTCTTATGGGTGTGTATCTACCATCTAACTTTATAGATGTCTCCTATGTTTTTATCTGTCATTACTAGGATTATTTATTTGTGCCTTTTCCTTTATTAATCTCACCAGTGTCAATTTAATTAGTATTTTTAAGGAACCAGGCTTTGGAGTTGGTTGATTCTCTCTATTATCTTTTGTTATTGCATCAATACCACGATAGTGCTTCCAGCAAACAGCCACAAAACCACAATAAGCATGTTTTGCTGATACAGCTGGAGCCAGTTAGGCAGCTCTCCTGATCTTATCTGGGTCTTCTCATATGTCTTGGCATTGGTTGCCTGTTGGCTGAGTTAGGCTGGCCTTGACTCTCCTCCATGTGCCTCTCATCCTTTTAGCAGGCTAGATTGGGCATGTTCTTATGGTGACCACAAAGATGCAGGAGACCAAGTAGAAACACACATGGCCTCTTGAGGTCTAGGCTTTGAACTAACATATGTTACTTATCTAAAGCAGGCCACATGGCTGAGCCCAGAATCAGAAGGATAGGATACTACATAGCAAAGGGCCTAAATCCAGGGAGAGTGAAAAATCAGCGTCATCATTCCAACCCTTGCTCACACAAAAAAAGAATAATGCTGATGATTTTTGTCACGGACTTCTTTCTCCTGTCTTATTGGAGACACAAACTCCAGTTTAGCCTACAGGAGGCTAAAACCTATAGTCTCATCTCAAGACAGTGATATGGGAATTACCAGGGCATGAAGCTCAAGTTGATCATACTATATGGCTTGGAGTCTGCACTGCAGTCCAGTGGGGAGGAGTTTCCTTGAAAAATAAGAAAAAAAGCCCTTTATCCTCCTTTCATGCAGCCTCCCTAGTATTTTCCTTTGTATCGTTGGACTTCATCATCAGCCTCTTGCTGTTCATTCATCCATTCAGTAAATACTGAGTACTTCCCATATACTAGATATTAAGAGCCTACTCTAGTACTGGGGAGTCTAGTACTGTCTAATGGCAGGATAAATAAGCAGGACAAATTAATTTACAATAAGAAAAGAGTTTTGAAGGCTAGAAAATTGTGGCGGGACCACAGCAGAATTATACTTAAGTCATCTTGAGAGTGTCAGCTTAGAATTCACAGGAAAAAAAGCTTTTGAGTCAAAACTTCAAAAACTAATTGGGGCTTTCTAGGTGAATAAGCGGAAAGATTTTCCTAGCAGAGGGAACAAAATGTGCAAGATAAGGAGGTATTAGGAACCATTGCTTATTAAGGGAAAGTACAAGTTCAGGGTTGCTAGAGCATGAAGTGAGGGATTGACAGGAGATGAAGCAGGATAGGAGATTGAGGTGAGGTAATTAAGTCTTTCATGCCTTGCAAAAGAGTTTAGATTAATCTATTCACAACATGCTGGATGGTGTTCCATTGGGAATCTTTAATTAGAAAGGGAGCCATGGTCAACTTCTAGTTCACAGGAAGACTTTCCAGTGGCCACTAGAGTGTCCAGGAAAGAGATGAGGTGGGACTGAATCAAAACAGTGATTATGGATGAACCTGAGAGATATTTTGGAGAATTAATGGAGTTTGATATTTTACTGCATATGGAGGAAAGGAAGGTTATGGAAAAGGGAAAAATCAAGGATGACTGCAGAAATTGGGTAGATGATGGAACCATTTTGCAAAATGGGAATAATAAGAGTGAATGAATTATATGATGGAGATGCTGTGATTTCTGATTTGGATGAGTTGAGTCTTATCTTCCTAGTAAGCATTTGGATGGGTACACAGCATTCCTTCAGCAGCAGGTGTCGTTGAGGTAGACTGAAACATTACCTCCCAAAAGATATCCACATTCTAATCCCTGGAACCTGTAATTATTACCTTAGTTCTGGAGAAAGGGTATTTGTAGGTGTGATAAAAGATTTCTAGATGAGATTATCCCGGGTTATCTGAGGGGCCCTACATGCTATCACAAGTGTCCTTATGAGAGAGAGACAGAGGGAGATATCACAGACAGGAGGAGGCTGTGACCACAAAGACAGAGATTGGAGTGATGTGGCCACATGGCAAGGAATGCAGGCAGTCACTAGAAGCTGGAGGCAAAAACAGCCTCTCCCCTGGAGCCTCTGGAGGGAGTGTGTCCCTGCCGACACTTGATTTCTGCTCAGGGATACTGATTTTTGGACTCTGGCTTCCAGAACCATGAAAAAATACATTTCTATCATTAAGCCACGAAGTGATTGGTAATTTTTACAGCAGCCCTAGGAAAGTAACACAATTACAAAGAAGACCGCAGGGCCAGAGGCAAACCAAGGAAGGAAAACATATCAAGAAATAAGGATGTCTTCACTCTTCAGCAAAACTCCAAGAAAGAGTTGTCTGCTCATTATTTCCATTCTCTTTTATTGTCTCAAGGCTACTTCTTAGCCTTCAGTTCTCAACCTAAATGTTTGGAAGGACTTCAACTGCTCAATCTAAAGCAGCTCCTGGGGCATTTTCTATATGCCATCTATCATAACGGTGTTTTCTTGTTCATTTACTAACTTGCTTTGGTGGTGCAAGTTCGTTTTGTTCATTGCTGAAATCCCTGGAATGTTAATGTCTAACAGATGGTAGGTGTGAAATATAAATTTTAAATTAATGAATGAATAAATGAGCATTCAGTGTACTTTGTTCATATGTTTGCTTTAGCAACTTTCACACTGTGAGATGGGGGTGTGTATGTGTGTGTGAACCCTCATCACTTGTGAGCCTTGTAGAATAAGAGGGGCTACATCTGATTCATTATTTACTTCTGAGTATCTCAGGTGCTTGCAACTCATTGTTCTCCATTGAAGTTTAGTTGAATGAATGATTTAACTTGAACCCCTAATCTTTCCCCTTCTTAAAATTGAGTGACTTAAATTCATTCAGCAGGCTTTTTTGAAATCATCCATAATATGATAATAATAAACAAGAATTGCTATTTTGTAGTATTTTGGAGATAGAAATTTCTTTTATAATTGGACATTTAAAAAATCTTGATTACATTATAACACATGAAACTGTCCTTTAAAAAATTAAGATAATGCAGTTAAAGTTGAGTTCCCATTGAACCACGTCTAAGCCTGATTCTTTCTCTCCTCCCCAAAAATAGCCATTGTAATAACTTTAGTATGCATCCATCCAGACCAGTTATTTATACTTTTATATGAAGTCCATGTATTCATAGAAAAAACACTACTATTTTGTGGTAGTGGCTTTTTTAAATATATAAATGGTGTCTTTGGGAATAGGTGGTGTTTTGAAATTTACTTTTTTTTTTAAGATTTATTTATTTTAGAGACAGAGAGAGAGAGAGAGAGCAAGCAGGAGGGAGGGGCGGATGGAGAGGGAGTCAGTCTTTTTTTTTTTTTTTTT
>NW_023248242.1:0-770 GCF_002007445.2 Ailuropoda melanoleuca | reverse complement strand
CTGGGTAGATGCACAGAGAGCTATAGATACAGTGGATACAGATGTTTCTCTGTGCACCTGTATTCATAGCCATAGCCGTCTCTGTAGCTAAAGGACGTTAGCTAGGGACGTGTAGCTGTGACGTTAGCTAGGGCTGTCTCATCTGAAGTCACGACTGGGCTAGAACCTCAAGATTGCTCACTCACACCGCTGGCAGTCGGTGCCACTGAGCTCCGCCACGGCCCTTCATAGAGCTTGGGCATTCTCACCGTGTGGTGTCTGTGTTCTGAGTGGGAGTGTTCTGTGGAAATTGCAGCTGTCCTTGGATTGAGCCATGACAGAGGTTACGTTGTGTCACTTCTGCTACATCCGTTGGTCAGAGCCAAACATNGTGTCACTTCTGCTATGTCTGTTGGTCAGAGCCAAACACAGGGCCAGCCCAGATAGTCTCTGTTTTGGGTCCAACATCCTAATTTTCCCAGATGAAGGCCCCAGGATCTGGAATTGGGGAGGGGGGATAGTGATAGCCAGGACATCTCTTTTTTTAATTGAGGTGAAATTCACATAACACAAAGTTAACTGTTCTAAAGTGCACAGTTCAGGGGCACCTGGGTGGCTCAGTCGTTAAGTGTCTGCCTTCGGCTCAGGGCGTGATCCTGGGGCCCTGGGAGTGAGCCCTGCATCAGGCTCCCTGCTCTGCTAGGAGCCTCTTTCTTCCTCTCCCACTCCCCCTGCTTGTGTTCTCTCTCGCTGGCTGTCTCTCTCTCTGTCAAATAAATAAATAAAATCTT
>NW_023248241.1:0-3493 GCF_002007445.2 Ailuropoda melanoleuca | reverse complement strand
CTTCCTCTCCCACTCCCCCTGCTTGTGTTCCCTCTCTAGCTGGCTGTCTCTATCTCTGTCGAATAAATGAAATCTTAAAAAAAAAAAAATACTGAATGACTGACTTTGGTATTTAACTAGAGAATTTAAAAACTAAAGGCATATAATTAATTTTTCAAGTCTGCATTAATCCATGAAATTTATACATGTGCATACATAAAAAGCTCCAGCAAACTTCAGTCCAATTTGTAGGCTTCCAAATGCTTAACTATAAGAATATTTCTCCTTTTGGAGTAGTATAAATAATGTCTTTTTCTTTAGGAAATGGCAGCAGTGTCAGCTTTTCTTCAGCCAGGAGCACCTAGGCCATACCCTGCACATTACATGGATACAGCAATCCAGACATACAGGGATATCTGCAAGTAGGTGACTAGAATATTTATGTTCTGTCCATTTGGAGGTAAATTTGACGCTTACATTGTTATTAGGTATAAATGGATCTTTGTTCTTTGTTTTTCATTCTTTAAATTTAAACAAACTCCCGAATCAAGTTAATATACAAGATGGTGATTTTTTAAAACTGGTGTTTTATTATGTCCTTTCTCTTCCTATTTTGTTTGGATTTGTGGTTAGGAATTTGTTATACGTAATGTCGAGGTTATATGTTATAGTGAGGGTGATTTTATTGGGGGGACATTTCTGACCTAAACTACTGTTAAACCAGGGGTTGCCATTTTGAACTTTTCTTATTAAATAGGCAGAACACAAAGAGTTAAATAATAGTCCAGGGAAGAAAATGAGAAGTGTTTGTACACATATTGAGTTCTGTCAGAACTCCGTAGGAGTTAGAACTCACCACCTGTGAGGAGACTGAACTGTTCCAGAAAGTGGTCAGAGGAGGTGTCATAGGACTTTTGAGGAATGGATCTGAAGAAAGGTGGTTGGGATTTGACAGCTCTGAAGACATTTCAGGAACTGTGACTGGCAGAAATAATGTTTTGGATGCATCACCACTGGTGCAAGGGAATAGAGCCCTGGCTAGTTTAGAGGGTGTATATGAAAAGGTTTTGGGAGGTATCAGTGTGGGGAGCCTTCATTCTCATTTATCATTGTTACTGTTAAACTGTAGTTAAGATTTATGTAGTAGCAGATGGAAAATTCTTGAATATTCTGTAGAGGCTTGACATAATATTTTTCAGAAAGATTGATCTGACTTTTTCTGTATAGAATGGGTGGATTGGAAGACAGGTAATTCTGTCTCATAATACTGTTTAAGGAGTAGTGATAGTAGTAATAGCAGTGTGTTTACAACACAGTACTAATAATCATTAACATTTTTTGTGTGCCTAGCATTTGCCACTATGCCAAAATAATTTACGCACATTGAATTTTCATAACAAATCTATGAAATGGTGGGTACCAGTACTATGTTCATTTATAGATGAGGGGAATGAAACTTGAAGAGTTTAACTGGCCTTAGGGCCGCAGCTAGTGGAGCCCACCTATTAAACTTTGCAATCTATTTGAGAATGTATTTGGAGATTCTGGTGGCAGATACAGCCCTCTGTGAAAGAGGAGGACCCATTGAAGGATTCTGAAAAGGAGAGGTTCAGAAGATAGAAGAACTGGGAGAATGAGGTGTTACAGAAACTAGAGTAGTAAATAGCTTCCAAGAAGTTCGAATATTCTCCCTTTAAAAAGATTTTCCTTGTCTTCATGAAGCACGGAGCTTTGGGCAAGATGTGCATGTAATGATGTGAAAGAAAAGGGATAATACCTAGTGACCCAGATAGCCAGATAAGTCTGGCAGTCCAGTTTTGTCCTCCTGTCTGCAATAGACTACCAGCTTTTTCTACATCTGCACTTAACTGTCTTGCAAAAAATTCACCTTGGAATCCTTATACTGTTACCATAATTGTTAAGATTTGTCATCAATTTAATATGTATTTTGGGATAAATGAGAAACACTACATTAATTATACATATGCATTTTTTTGTTGAAGAGACTGTATTTTTCCCATTGTATATTCTTGCTTCCTTTGTTGAAGTTTATTTCTGGGCTTTCACTCATTGATCCATGTGTCTGTTTTTGTGGCAGTACCATACTGTTTTGATTACTACAGCTTTGTAATATAACTTGAACTCTGGAATACTGATACCTCCAATTTTCTTCTTTTTCAAGATTACTTTGGCTATTTTAGGGTCTTTTGTAGTTCCATATAAATTTTAGGATTATTTGTCTAGTTCTGTAAAAAATGCTATTGGTATGATAGGGATTGCATTAAATTTGTAGATTGTCTTGGGTAGTATAGACATTTTAACAGTATTTGTTCTTTAAATCCATGAGCATGGAATGTCTTTCTGTTTGTGTCATCTTCAGTTTCTTTCATCAGTATGTTACAGTTTTTAGAATACAGGTCTTTCACCTCTTTGGTTAAGTTTATTTCTAGGTATTTTATTATTTTTAGTGCAGTTGTAAATGGGATCGTTTTATTTCTCTTTCTGCTACTTCGTTATTATTGTATAGAAATGCAGTGGATTTCTGTACATTGATTTTCTGTCCTGCAACTTTACTGAATTCATTTATCAGTTCTAATAGTTTTTTTTTCGTGGAGTCTTACAGGTTTTATATATATATATATAGAGAGAGAGAGAGAGAGAGTATATCATGTCATCTGCAAATAGTGAAAATTTTACTTCTTCCTTGCCTGTTTGGGTGCCTTTTATTTCTTTCTGTTGTCTGATTGCTGTGGCTAAGACTTCCAGTACTATGTTGAATAAAAGTAGTAAGAGTGGGCCTCTTTGTCTTGTTCCTGACATTAGAAGAAAAACTCTCAGTTTTTGAATATGATGTTTGCTGTGGGTTTTTCATAAAAGGCCTTTATTATGTTGAGATACGTTCTCTTTAAACCTACTTTGTTGAGGGTTTTTATTATGAATGGATGTTGTCAGATCCTTTTTCTGCATCTGTTTAAATGATTTCATGGTTTTTATCCTTTCTGTTGTCGATATGATGTATCACATAGATTGATATGTGAATATTTTTTTAAAGATTTTCTTTATTTGACACAGAGAGAGAGAGAGTGTGTGTGCACGCACAAGCAAGGGGAGGAGCAGGCAGAGGGAGAGGGAGAAGCAGGCTCTCCACTGAGCAAGGAGCTCGATGTGGGACTTGATCCCAGGATCCTGGGACCATGACCTGAGCTGAAGGCACACACTTAACTGACTGAGCCACCCACTTGCCCTTGATATGCGGATATTGAACCCAAATGAGTTTTTAAAATGTTGCTTAAATAAACAATAAAATCTTGGATTTGTTAACATTATAACTTAATAACTGACCACATGGATAAATAGGTGAAGAGGAATCAAACATAAATAAGTAAAGCAATAGTGTTAAGATTTAAGGCTGTTTATAGGGGCACCTGGGTGGCTCATTCGTCAAGCATCTGCCTTCGGCTCAGGGCATGATCCCGGCGTTCTGGGATTGAGCCCCACATCAGGCTCCTCCGCT
>NW_023248240.1:0-3491 GCF_002007445.2 Ailuropoda melanoleuca | reverse complement strand
GCGCCCCGAGGCATGGGCTTTTAAAGACAGCAATGATGTTAACAAATTTGATTTTTAGAGTGATGTCTCTAGCAAGGATGTGGAAGATCTATTTAGGTGAGAAATGGTGGTCAAAGGGGCATTACGGTTGCTGTGAGAATGTATTAGATAACTGAAGGGAAGGTGTGGGAGTCATATAGGGACCAGGAAAATAGAGCAGAGACACTGGGTCTAAGAGACATATCATAAGCAAGATTTATTGTAGTTGAACCTAATTGGTTCAAAATGAGGTTGGGCAGTAAAGCGTTACATATCGGGCCTGGATTGCTCAAACCCTGCACATTCCAAAAGAAAGCATGTCTTCAGGACTACCTTTAGGCTGGCTCCTGGAGCTAACTTCTGAGCCTTTGAAATATTCTGCCTAAAAAGAGTGGGTTTTTTATGCCTGAGTCCTTATGTTTTTGTGAGGTTGGGCATGGTGGGTGATGTTGGAATCTGAGTAGCTACATGCCTACATGCCAGACCCCTGATAACAACCCTGGACACCATGGCTTTGATGAGCTTTCGTGATTAGCAATACTTTGCTAATGTTTTCACATGTATTGGGGAGAATTAAGTGTATCTCCTGCTCTTTCACTGAGAGAGCAGCATTGGAAGTTTGCTTCTAATTTCTCCTGGACTTTACCCAATTCCATTTTCCTTTTGCTGATTTTTTTAAAGATTTTATTTATTTATTAGAGAGAGAGATCAGAGAAAGCACAAGCAGGGGCAATGGCAGAGGGAGAGGGAGAAACAGAAGCAGACTCCCCACTGAGCAGGTAGCCCAACTTGGGGTTCGATCCCAGGACCCTGGGGTCATGACCTGAGCAGAAGGCAGATGCGTAACCAACTGAGCCACCCAGGCGCCCCTCCCTTTGCTGATTCTATATCATTTTATTATAATAAACCATAACCATGAAGATAATAACTTTTCTGAATCCTCTGTGTCCTTCTAGAAAATAATGGAGCTTGTGGGTCATCTTGGGGACCCTGACACAGAGGCTGGCAGAGAGTTCCTAATCATTCCTCCTGAGAAACCAACAGAAATGAGTGTCATTGAATAAGTAGGAATCATAGAAGAAATAACAAACGTGTATATGTGAAAACCAGGTTAAAGTGTTCTGAGTCAGACATAGTAAAAATAAATTGTTAACGTAGAAGGAGAAGAACCAAAGAACTCAAAAGAAAATGGATATTTTTTAACTTAGTTATGTATGGTAATATACAACACGTAATCACACATCATATCAAGATATAGAACATTTCCACTTCATAAACTTTCGCAAGGTCACTCTCTAGTTCCCATCACCACCAGTGGTAGCCACTATTTTGACTTCCATAATTATAGGTTAGTTTAACCTTGAACTTCATATGAAGAAATCATATTCTATATATGCATCTATGAGCAACGTTGTTTGTTCAACATTATGAGATTCATCCACATTGTGTATATGGATAATTAATACCCCTATTGCTGAGTGCTACCCCATTGTAAGAATAAATGCTAAACAGTTGTATGTTAGGCTGAATAATGGCATCCCAATGATGTTTGTGTCCTAATGCCCGGAACCTATGACAGTTTTACCTTACATTCAGAAGGGACTTTGCAGATAGGATTAGGTTAAAGATCTCAAGATGGGGATTATTCTGGATTATCCTGGTGGATCCATTGTAATCTCCAAGATCCTTATAAGAGGGAAGAGGAAGGTGAAAATAAGGGAGAAGTTGCTGTGATAATGGAAGCAAAAATTGAAGTGACACAGCCAAGACCTGAGGAATGCCTCAGCCTCTAGAAACTGAAGGAGACGAGAAGCAGCTTCTCTTCTGGATCCCAGCTAGATTTTAGCCCCAAAGATTGGTTTGAACTTCTGGCATCTAGAATTGTAAGAAAATAAATTTGTGTTGTTTTAAGTCACTAAGTGTATGGTAATTTGTTGTGGCAGCAATACAATACTGATACAAATTATTAACCCATTCTTCTGTTGATGGACATTAAGGCTATTTCAAGTTCAGTGCAATTGTGAATAACATTGCTATGAACATTTTTTGACAATGCATTTAGTGGAAAAATTGTCTTATGGAGGGTGGAATAAGAATAAAATTTCTGGGCCATAAAATAGTGGTATGATTACATTAATGGAAACCAGTAATTTCCCAAAGTGGTTGTACCATTTCATACTCACCAGTTCCTCTGTATCTGCACAAACATTTCAAATTTTTAGTTTTTTAAAAATTTTACATATTTTGATTTGGTATCTCTTCGGAGTTTTAATTTGCATTTCTTTGAGCACTAACATTTTTAAATACATTTTCCTTTGTGTATGGACTACTTGGCTGTCATTTTAAGATTTTGGTGAAAATCATGGGCTGCCTGGAAAAAAAGCACAGATAAAAATGAAAAACATCTTCACATGATTTTAGGGGGTTTACGGGGTCTGGACACCTTTGGCCAAGGTTTGACCTTGGATTTTGGCAAGGTTTGACCTTGGCTGTTGATGTTTTCTCCACATCCTGCCCCACACTTTCGTGTTCTAGCAATCTTGAATGTCTTAAAGTGTCTCATCTCCATTCCTTTAAAATATGCTACCTCCTTCAGACCCCCTACTGTCTACTGTATATATAGCTCACCCATCGTCTCTTCCAGGAAGTTTTCCTTGATCATCCATCTCTTCTTTTTAGATATCTCCTAAACCCTACCCCTCTTTTTGTTACCAAACTTAGTATAGTCACTATAATTATACGTTTATTTTGAACATCTTGATGTCAGTGATTCTGTAATAGTCATGTTAAACAGAACATAAAGCTTATAGTTGACACTCAAATATTTGCTGAATGAATAAATGAAAGACAAAACACTTAATTTTAAAAATCATATCATCAGTATTGATTATTCTGCAGTTCTGAATTTCCAGAATTCAAAGACAGTGTGGCTGATGCAGTCTAAAACCATGTTTTATTTGTTTTGTCTTTAAATACCCTGAACAGTTTGGGAGGGCAGGGGGGAGATGTCTTATGATCAACTAATTGCAATGATTTAATTTTATTTTGAATTTGATATTGAAGAAGCTATCTCTGCTCTTTTTTGTTTGTTTTTTATAGAAGTCTCTTCCTATCTGCATTATGCTCTATATCCCAAAGAAATATATTTTTCTTTTAAGATCTATGTTTGTCTCTGGATAATATAAACTCATTAAGTCAGTTTTCACGTTATTGTTTTTAATGGTGCAAAGTAGGTGTTCAGTGAATCCTTGTTAACTGAGACTTTTTGTCAGATCATTGACCAGATAATGCCTGAGTAATATCTTGCCTGACAAATGTTATCATCAGACATTAACATTTGGGCCAGCTTTGTTTTGCTCCCTCAAAAGTCAATAGACAAGCTAAAGGCAGAAATACACCAGAAACTAGTTTTCCTAAAGAGCATGGCGACAGTTCTGCCATCAGCTGTTAAGCTTGTGCTAGTTCCATGGAAA
>NW_023248239.1:0-3490 GCF_002007445.2 Ailuropoda melanoleuca | reverse complement strand
GATAGATAGATATACTTTATAAAGTGTGTGAAAAGATTTAATTCTATATGGAAATGACATCTTTCTTTGCCTTTTTTCAGTAATGTATAACACTACTAATTATCTAATTATTCTGGGTTAGTGGTTTTCAAACTAGACTGGACATTGAAACCTTTGGAGAGCATTAAAAAAATGAGGATGTGGAGAAAAAGGAAACCTTGTGTGCTGTTGGTGGGAATGTAAATTTGGGTAGTCACTGTGGAAAACAGTATGGAGGTTCTTCAAAGAATTAAAAATGAAAATGCCATATGATTCAGTAATTCCATTGCTGGGTATTTACAAAAAGAAAACAAAAACAGTAATTTGAGAAGATATATGCCCCCCTATGCTTATTAATTATTTACAATAGCCAAAATATGGAAGCAACCTGTGTCCATCGATAGATGAATGGATAAAGAAGATGTGACAACAACAACAACACGGCTAGACCTAATGGGTATTGTGCTAAGTGAAATAAGTAAGAGAAAGAAAGATAAGTAGCATATGATTTCACTTATATGTGGACTCTAAAGAGCAAAACAAAAAAAACGAATAGCAGAAACATACCCTTAAGTACAGAGAACAAACTTATGTTGCCAGAGGGCAGGGGGTTGTGGGATGGGCAAAATGGGTGAAGGGGAGTGGGAGAGACAGGCTTCTAGTTATGGAATGAGTAAGTCATGGGGATGAAAGACACATTACAGGGAATACAGTCAATGGTATTGTAATAGAGTTGTATGGTGACGGTGGCTACGCTTGTGGGTGAGCACAGTGTAATGCATAAGAGTTGTCAGATTACTGTTGTACAAATGTAACATTGTATGTTAACTATACTTCAATAAAAAATAAATTGAAATAAAATGAATTTAAAGATAAATAAAAATAAATAAAAGTTATCACCAAAAAAGCCTTCAATCTATCCCACTCCTGTTAGTTAAATGAGAAATAAAAATAGACAAGGAAGAAAAAAAGAATAAATAAGTCATAGAGATGGAACGCACGGCATGGTGATTACAGTGATAATACTGTGTTGCATATTTGAAAGTTGCTAAAATAGTTGATCTTAAAAGTTCTCCTCAAAGGGAAAACAATTTCTATTCCTATGGATGATAATGATGTTAACCAGACTTATTGTGATGAATATTTCCGATATATATACAAATACTGAATCACTCTGTTGCCCATCTGAAACTAATATAACATTATATGTCAATTATACCTTAATAAGAACATTTTCAAAAGAAAAAAAATGATGTGTGGACTTTACATGAGGAATTTTGATTTTCATTTGGGTCATGTCCTGTACATCAGAATTTAAAAAATCTCCTTTATATATGATTCCATGTGTAGCCAAGGTTGAAAACTGTCAAGCTATCACATGTGAGTTTGGAGTGAGGTACAGATTTTGCAATAATAAGAAGAAAAAAATCAGACAGCTGTGACAGAAGCAGAAATAGCAGCACAACTGACAGAGAAGAGACCCGTTTCTACACACCAAAGCAACAATGAAAACAAGGTCTGTTTTCTTCCCCAAACCAGTGAAACTCCTTAGTAATAGAGGCCAAGCCCGAGGAAAACAAGACTCTCAGAAGTTATCTTTGATTTCTTTTTCAAAACCATGACGCAGTGTGAACTAAATGAAACCCATCCATGGATTGCTTTTGACTCATGGGCTTCCCTCAGTTGTCTCCATGCCCTACAGAATGAGTCTTGGAAATGCTCTCTTTGGGAATAAAACAACTAAGGGTGTGTGTGCCTTCTAGCAGAGGAGAAGTAGGTAGGCGTTTGAGGCTCTGCATTGAATTAATGGATTCAAGAGGTATGGTGTTGCATGTTACCGCTCCTAAGTTTGCATATTCTAAATTTAGCATAGTCCATGCAGGATAGTCAGCATTCTTTTATCCCCAGCCACCACCACCTTGTGTTCTGTTGCAGCAAAGCATCTTTTTTTTGGAGGTATCTGATGACCTGCTTACTTGCGTGGAGACTTAAGGACCAGAAAAAATTCAGGTGTTTTGGGTGTTGCTTGGAGGACTTCACTATGATCCCTAAATAATGGGAGGGCTAAAAACCAGC
This sequence comes from Ailuropoda melanoleuca, assembly GCF_002007445.2. NCBI lineage: Eukaryota > Metazoa > Chordata > Mammalia > Carnivora > Ursidae > Ailuropoda > Ailuropoda melanoleuca. The sequence continues at coordinate 1,396 of NW_023248239.1, read as the reverse complement.
TTAGCCTCCTTGAAAGGAGAGAGGAAACACAGAAGCCATCTAAGAGACATATTTACCTGCAGCTCGAAATTCTTACCTTCACTAAAACAGAAGAAACAAAGTTCTGACAACAAAAAAGTTAGTTGGAACAAAGAAAAGGAGGCAATAAATGTGGGCCAGGGCACCGGGAGAAAATTCATTTGTCCAGATATTTACCAAATATCGTCTGTTGCGTATGTTCTGCCTGAAAAAGTAATATTTATCTTAGACACAGACAGAAAACACAGACTTCAAAAGAACAAGATACTTAGCTTTGGTTTTCAACATAAGAAATTCCCAGAAATCAAAAAGAACTGTAGATTTCTGAAGTTTTAAGTGCATTTTTCCATAAAAATTGGGATCCAGCTGAACAAAGAGTATGTGGTCCCTTAATGATGAAAGTATTCCCTAGACCAGAATCTGCAACATCTAGAAGAATGGCTACTAATTCCAGGTAGGAAATATGATGATTTAGAACACCGGACAAGGAAATTCCTCCTGGGGAAAATTACTGGGGGCAGCCAGTTGGCTTATTTTTATGGAACATTTTTATATTGATATAATTCTTATGACATGCCTATTCCGGACATTTCGTATGTGGCCTTTTGTTTACGGCTGTTTCATTGAATGTTCTCAAAGTTATCCAGGCTGTAGCATGTATTAGTACTTCATTTCCTTTCATGGTAGAATACTATTCCTTTGCGTGGGGATAGCACATTTTGTGGGTACATTAATCAGTTAATGGACATTTGGGTTGTTTCCACTTCCTGGCTTTTATTAATAATGCTTCAGTGAACGTTCATGTGGAAGTTTTGGTGTGAATGTGTGTTCAGTCCATTTAGGTATACACCTCAAAGTGGACTTGTTAGGTCATTTCGTAATTCTATTTTCAAACTTTCGAGAAATTGCTGAACTGTTTTCTACAGAAGGCTGTACCATTCTACTTTCTCATCATTAATGTGTGAGTATTCGATTTCCCCCATATTTTCAGGGACACTTGTTACTTTTCACTTTTTTGATTATAGCTATTCTACTGGCATAACTTACATTTCTTTTATTGAATTTATTCTTAAGTATTTTATTCTTTTTGGTGCTGTTGTAAATGAAAACTTTAAAAATATTGTTTCTGAAGTATTCATTGCTAGGGTATAGAAATACAATTGAGTTTTGCATATTGATTTTGTGTCCTGTAATCTTGCCGAACTTGGGTTTTTTTTTAGCTCTAATTGTTGTTTTTGTGGATTCCTTAGAATTTTCTCTATATAAGATCATGTCAACTGCAAATAGATAATTTTTCTTCTTCTTTTCCTACCTGGGTGTACTGTTTTCCTTTCTTTTCTTTTTTTCCTCCCTCCCTTCCTTCCTTCCTTCCTTCCTT
>NW_023248238.1:0-3490 GCF_002007445.2 Ailuropoda melanoleuca | reverse complement strand
GGGATAGACCGGTGATGGGTATTAAGGAGGGCATGTATTGCATGGTGCACTGGGTGTTATACGCAACTAATCAATCATGGAACATTGCAACAAAAACTAAGGATGTACTGTATGGTGACTAACATAACATAATAAAAAATTATTATAAAAAAATAAGGTCCTACAGATAGATGGGCTTAAATCCCTGCTCTCCTACTTACTAACTTTGTGACCTCTCTGTGCCTCGGTTTCTTCATTATAAAACCGCACATTAACAGTACTTATATAGATTGTTAAACAAGAGGATATGTCTACAATGCTTCAGCATGGTGTCGGCATCTAGTAAGAGCAGCCTCTATGAGATGGGATGCTTTCGGCATAACACAAATATGTAACACATAACCAGTTGAGAATGGCTTAAACATAAGAAGGATTTATTATTTCATTTAATAAGGAGTCCCAAGGTAGGGTGTCCAGGATTGGTTGGTTCAGTGGCTTATTTCCAGAATTTCACCACTTATCCATACCTAAACCAGTCACCAGTGAGGTGAATGGATTTACCATGATCGACTTACACTGACCAAGATTTACACCTGATCTAGGAATACGATCACCTCCCCCAGGAGTATGTGCCCCTGAAGATGGGTGAAGAAGGAGCACAAAAGACTGGTGACCGAGTCCTACCTAGAAAATTAGAAAGTGCAGAGACTGGCTTGCTAAGTACTCTGATGGTATGAACAAGGAGTCTGCAAGCTGTTGGGACTCAGCAGCATTCCCAGGGATTATGGCTGAGGATATATGTTTTCAGAGACAAAATACGTACCACACATGACAGTCATCTGGCAGGGGTTGGATTGGTGGGACTCCGGTGGGACTGAGAAGAATTGTTAGAGTTAGGGTGTGAGGGGGAATGAGCTAGAATAGGAGATGGTGGTCAGAAGCTGGATGCTTGAAGTTGGTATTAAAGATTATGGATATTGGTAATGACAGAAACTAGGATTTAATCATTGGAAATAAGTGGCTGATATAAGCTGGAGATCAAGATCTTTGGAGAAAGAAGGGAAGGAACTGAGAAACTAGAAAAAAATAATGTAAGGTTGACATTAAAATACTCAAGAATTGTGACAGAGACAGTACTGGAATGACAGGGACCCCAGGAATGAAGATGAGAGAGGACAAGAGAAAACAGGGGTTCGTTTGCAATAGGGAGAAATAGCGGATGGTATGGTTTGTTGATAGAAGATTCAGAAAGTGAGTTTTAGGGCATGGAAGATTAAGGGGACCACCTATCTAGTCTCTCTCTAGGCCATGCGGTGTGAAGGGTGGAGGAGAAAGTCAACGTCTTGGAAAGGGATTCAAGGGAAGTAGTTTTGACTAGAACAAGGAGGTGAAAGGAAGGTTGAAACAAGTTAAAGATTTAGGGAATTTTATTGACGATTGATTTTGAGCTCCAGAGTGCACGACAGAAGTGATTAGGAATGGTGAGGGAATATGGAAGAATATTCCAGAAGGAAGACTGTGAAAGCCACACGGAGCAGAAGTGATTAGGAATGGTGAGGGAATATGGAAGAATATTCCAGAAGGAAGACTGAAAGCCACACGGAGCTTCTTGCCATGATAAAATTAACAGGAGTCAAGGGCATATGAAATTTACCTTACTGGTTTTGAGAAAGGAAGTTGTGTCAAGGCTTTACACTGAAGGGTAGAAACAGGGGACAAGATCTTCCCAGGAGTCCTGCAGAGTCCGGAGTGGCTTAGTGACCCTTGTGATGAAAGCACTGAGGGTCTTACTCTGAGCACATTGAACTTAAAGCTCCCTGCTGACCTTGCTAATGGTGGTGTAGACACTGAGGCTGGAGATAATAGTCTTACACCAAGCATGAGCTCCTTTCTTGACCTGCTGGTAGATGCTCAGACAACAGGGATGAGATCTAACTCTGAGCGTCCAGACATTAATAGCTAACACTGAGTGCAGCATATGCTAGATACATGACAGTTTTACATGATCCTCAGAATGAGCCTCCGAAATAGGTGTTATTATACCTGTTTACCGATGAAAAATCTGACGCTTAATGAGATTGTGACTGATTGTGATTTGCCCAATGTCATTGTCAGTAAGAGATGGAGAGCAAATGTGAACCAGGCAGTCTGATTTGAAAACACTTGCTCTTCAATTGTATGGTACACCACCTACCTGCGGAACTTTTTAAACCATCCTGGGTTTAAAACTTGCTTTTTATCCCTTATTCATTTAAAAATCACAAATGCAGTATTTACCCAAAGAAAACAAAAACGCTAATTGGAAAATATATATGTACCCCTATATTAATTGCATTATCTACACAAAGATATGCAAGCAACCTAAGTGTCTATCAATACAGATGAATGGATTAAGATGTGAGATAAATATATATATATATATACACACAAAATATGAATATATATATACAATTACATACACACACACACAATGTAATATTAGCCATAAAAACAGAATGAGATCTTGCCATTTGCCACAACATGGATAGGTACCTAGAGGGTATTATACTAAGTGAAATAAGTCAGACAAAGACAAATATCTAAAAAACAAAACAAATAAGAGAAACCCACAAATAAAGACCCATAAATAAAGAAAACACACTGATGGTTGCCAGAAGGGAGGGGAGTGAGGAATAGGCAAAATGGGTGAAAGGGAGTGGAAGGTCAGGCTTCCAGTTACAGAATAAGTCACAGTGATGAAAAGTACAGCATAGGGAATATAGTCCATGGCAATGGTATTATAATAGCGTTGTACAGTGACACACTATGCTTGTGGTGAACATAGCCTAACATATAGATTTGTCCAATCGTTATGTTGCACACCTGAAACCAATATAACATTGTATGTCAACTATACCAATAAAAACGGGGAAAAATGATAAAAATCACGAATGCTTGTTTGCTCAGATAGACTTACCACTTTACGTATTATAACATCAGGCATTTGGTGGGCTTTAATATGTGCTTTATATTAAAAAAAAAATGCAACACAAAGTTGGTAGTCCAGGATGTATGACCTTACAATACCAAGTGATGAACTCTGTTGCAAACAAATATTCTAAAGATTAATCTTTAGTAATAAAGTGGAGTATAATGTAGAGGTCATGAATACATTCTCCTATAGGATAAATTTTTTTAATGTCTTAATGTTATATAAATGGATATTTGTGGGCTGGGGTAAAATTTAATGACAGTATCAACACATCGCTAGAAAAGCTGTCAGTGCCCACTTCAGTAGCCCATACACTAAAGCTGGAATGATTCAAAGAAAATATGCATGGACTCTTACACAAGAAAAATATGCAAAGTCATAAAGCAGTATGTATTTAAAGAACCTAAATAAACAATACAACCAAATGAACCTTGACTGGGCATTGGAACCCACCCCCCCCCAAAAAAAGTGTATGTATGGGCACAACTGGAGAAATCTGACCATGGACAGTGTATTAGATTATGGAATTAACATTTTTTT
>NW_023248237.1:0-3489 GCF_002007445.2 Ailuropoda melanoleuca | reverse complement strand
CCCCTGCTTGTGTTCCCTCTCTTTCTGGCTGTCTCTCTCTCTGTCAAATAAATAAATAAAATCTTAAAAAATAATAATAACGTAAGACTTCCTCATTTTCATTTATTTAGTTTTGAATAGTTTTGAATAGTAATGGTTTTTCCCAGGTTTCAGTCTTCCAAGATGTACTGTTCTTGTTTCTGAACTTTCTTTTGCATAAGGTACGGTCTATTCCAGTCTGATATTGTCTCTTAATTTATCCATAATGCTTTTTTGATAATATTCATCAATAGTAGAAAAGCATTCAAGTCTTCATGCAAATGATTTAAATATAGCTACAAGTTTATGAAGAATGATTTGTTTCTTTATACATTTATATCTAATAAATGCTAAAAATGTGAAATTTAGAAATATTATTTAATGACTTTATTACCAAATCAACTTTATTTTTGTATGCTGTTATTGGAGATTACTTACACATTACAACTTAAGATATAGATACTTGATGAGCTCAGTGACTTAGAGACCATGTGTGGCAAATTGTCAAAACCTTTGTATCTGCTTTGATGTGACAATTCATCTTTGACATGTGAATGGAAAATATAAATGTTAATCCAGTAGTAAAAAGTGACTTAAAACTGATTTCTTGCTGATCTGTGTCAGACCATATTTGAATAACTGTCATTAAAGTACTGGGTTTTCTACTATAGTGTTTTGGATAAATGATATAAAATAGAAATAATATACTAACATTATTGCTACGTGTTCCTACAGATGAAAATGATAATATTGAGATAGATACTAACGAGGAGATTCCTGAAGGCTTTGTTGTAGGAGGTGGAGATGAACTTACTAACTTAGAAAGTGACCTTGATACTCCCGGTAATTTCAAATTATATTTTGCATCCTGCTGCATGGCAAGCTTTATCATTATATTTTTATTATTATCTCATCAATAATAATAATAGATTCTTTTTGTAGTTTTATTACATCTGATGCCCTCACAAATCATTTAGCTAAATCCACCTTCCATCAATTTTATGTTATTTTGTTTTAGATTTAATGTTAAAATTGGAATAATAAATTGTACTTTGCATACTGAAGTTTATTTTTGTATTTTTGTATTTTATAGTATATGAGACAATTCATAAGCATTCAAAAATTGGTTTCCCATCTCAGCCTAAATATTTTGCTGTGTTGTTGTAAAGTATAGATGTAGTACCTATGGAATACTTCAAATGCTTGAACATCAACCATGGATCAAATTTTCTGACTTGGTTTAGAGCTGATAGTCTTAGTTGTAATATTATTTTGCAAATTTTGTGCTTACTTTAAATAATACCAATAAATTAATTTATACTACTCAATAACTAATTACTATAAGACACTTTGAAAACTGCTTATATAGACGGCTATTAAATTAATCTTGTATCTTATGTCAGTATTATACCAATAATCATTAAGCTAATCTTTAAAATATAAAGGTACTTACTCATGGTTTAATAGATGAGTGTTCTAGATGTATTGCCTTTATAAGTCAGCATCAGATAGCAATCCAAAGCTTTGTGTACCTGAGAGGTTCCATAAATGCTTTTTGAATTAAATTCTTATAGCAAGAAAAAGTGTTTGGCGATCTCTCTAGACTTAAAGGTGAGGAAACAAAGTCCCTAATATTTATCTTTTCCTGTAAAAAGCTAAAAAGGAGTGAGAACAGGTATTCTTCTTCCCAACCCTGGCATGCCTCTTCAGTGCTAACTTGCTTTGTTTCTTCTTCCTCTGTTTGAAATCATGCTGTTATTTCTCCAAGAAACAATCAATCAGCATCTTCCTGACTATAAGGAGCACCCAAGAAAACCCATGCCCTTTCTCAGGAGCTCCTTCATGGTGTAGTGTTAAACTAGAAGTCAGCATATTTATAATTGTGCGAATCCAGGAGAATGCTGATATTTAAGGAAAACTTTTAAATGTTTAACCCAAAATTGGGACTACCTTTTACTTCTATTTATTTAAAATATACCTAAGTTTGATTTCTTTTTTTTTTTTGAGTAAGTTTTTTGTTGTTGCTTATCCACCGCCTCACCACAACCACCACAAAGGCTTTATCAGAAACCAGTAACACCCCTTTCCTGATGAGGGCATCCATAGGTACAGAATTAAGGCCTTAAGATTCAATTTATGGAAGTATAAAATCATTGTCAATTAGTGATACATATTCTGATTTTGCAGTAGATTACAAAGACAGAAAAAATTACCTACTTCTTAGATAAGGTGAGGGGAGTTTTAAAAATGGAAGAGACACTCCAATATTTCCATTCACATTAAAAAAAAAATGTTAGGACTAACAGACTTGACTCTTGTCCTTTTTTAAAAACTTCCCTACTTCATGTATGCCAAACAAGAAATCACATCTCAGTCTTCCTATTTTTGGAGTTAACTTATATATTGTTTACAAGTCTCAAGCATGCCGGTAAGTTTTGGCATGTGCATAGGACAGACTTTGCAATCCAGACTATAGTTTATTTCATGGCAATAAGAAATAGGAATGCAAACTGGAATCTGGAAGCATGTAGCATGTATTATGATTTTTAGCCTTTCTTTATTTTCCCCAAAATTATTTTTTTAATATGTATATAAAAGTCATAATGTTTTAATAATAAATTGTTTAATCTTTATCTTGATTTGACCGTAGTTCATCAGATATTGTTTAAAAGAGAAGCCTGGCAATATAAATTGACCAATTTGCATGAAAGTAATGATAATAGCATTTATTAAGAGTCTTATAATTAGAAAACTTATTAATCTTTATGAAAAATATCATTCACCAAATGTTTGGCATGTCTTTTACAACCATTTTATTAAAGAGTTGCTTGAGTGAATTTGTTTAAATGGAATTATTTGTTTCCATTTGTTTCTGAATTATTTTATTATTAAAGATTAATATACTTGCTAAAAATAATTTGAAAATTATTTATTTTAAAAGTTATAGCTGTATTTTATTTATTTTAAATTTCTATCCATATTTAATACATTCCAAAATGTGATTGCTGTATTTCTTTCTGCCTTCTAATTCTAAGGTATTTTTTAAACATATGCCCTGTTTCAATGCTGGGTATATATGTACATGCTTAAACATTGGATTCTAGCAATGTATACATGACTGAGATCATGTTAAGAATTTGTTTTAATATGGTATTATGTGTATAAATTTAATATACTAGAAGAATTGAATCTGAAATAATATAACTTAAGAGTTAAATGTGTTGCTTCTTTTAAGTATCTACTTTGTAGATAGCTTATTTTATTATTTATAATCTATGCAGTTACTTATGTACATGTATACATCTAATACAGGCTTAGGTTTTCAGGTGAGCATAGCCACTATTAACTATATAGTGTAACTGAATAGTCTTAAGTTATATTGACTATATTTTTTAAGTGGACTGATTTGGGGGAAAATATACATATATATATGTGTATATATATATATATATATATATATATATATATATA
>NW_023248236.1:0-3490 GCF_002007445.2 Ailuropoda melanoleuca | reverse complement strand
CTGCTGTGAGCCTGCTTCTTCCTCTCCCGCTCCCCCTGCTTGTGTTCCCTCTCTCACTGGCTGTCTCTATCCCTGTCAAATAAATAAATAAAATCTCTAAAAAAAAGGAAAAAAAAGAAAGAAAGAAATGGTATTTATTCCTGTAGGACATCCATCTTGGCAGCCCTGCTCCCTACAGTGCAGCCGTCCCAGTCCGGTGGGGAGGGAAGTGAGCGGCCTCGGGCTGCAGTCTCTGTCGCACAGCTCTGTGCTGCACCAGTTCCATTTCTCTTCAGGAAGCAACAGAAAGGGGACCGGAGTGTTCTTCAGTAACCCTGCTATTAGATTTCCTGTCTTTCTCTTCCACCTAAGTGTCAGCTAAGTCATCACAGGCATCCACAGCGAGGACAGACTGTATGCAGAACACCACACCTGTGGTGAGGACCAGGAAGTTTGGAGTCTTGCTCGGATCCTATTTGGTTCACCTTGGCGAGTCATTTAAGCTCTCAACTTTTACAGGTTTCCCATTTGTAAACCCTTGGGGCCTTTGTCAATTGTTAAAAAGATCAAGGAAGATCAACTGCCCTACAGTAGCTAGCCATCTCACTGTATGGGAATATTAACATTTAATTCCACTAAACAAATACATTTAATGTAGTACTCCACTAATTTCACAAATACTGAAATAACCGCTGTATCTTTATACAGATGAGGAAAGAATAGCATTTTAGAGCCTAATTCAAGAACATGGGTCACATAAACACACCTTGTAACTCTTTTTATTAATTTTATTTTTTTTAGAAAGATTTATTATTTATTTTAGAGAAAGAGAGCATGTAAGAGAGCATGTAAGAACGGGGAGGGGGGACGGGGGAGGGAGAGAGAGAACCCCAAGCTGACTCCCTGCTGAACGCAGAGCCTGATATGGGGCTTGATCTCACGACCCCAAGATCACGACCAGAACAAAAACCAGGAGTAGGATGTCCAACCGACTGAGCTACCCAGGCACCCCCATACCTTGCAGCTTTTTAAAAAGCGAACAGGACAATGTTAGGTTCCAAAGGGTAAATTAATGGATTTCCATAGAAATGAAAGGAAAACTGCCCCTTAGCCATGCTGGCCAGCAAATACTGGTGACATGTGGCTGCTGACACTTGAGACATGGCTAGTCCCAACTGACGTGTGCTCTGAGTCTGAGTCTGAAATACACACTGAATGTTGAAGCTTCACATGGAAAACACAAGGAAAAACACTTTGCAGATGACTCTGTACTGATTACATGACGAAGCATGTACAGAGCTAAACAAAATATGTTATTGAACTTAATGTCACTTGTTTCTTTTTACACTTTTAAGACGGATAGTAGAAACTTTAAAATTGTATAGAAAACTCTTACTTGAACAATGGTGCTACAGAGCTGGTTTTCCAATCTAAAGCAGAAATGGAATCTGACAGAAAGGTTTTTCTTACTAATAAACTCTGTATCAGTCTTTTTTAAAAAGTCCCAAATCAATTTACTACAAATTTCTTGTTTAAAATAAATAAATTTAGATTAGGGGAAGGAATACAAAATGGCTACTGTGTCTGTTGTGAGGGTCTCCTCTGCCACAAACGCCCAGGAGTGTGTGACACAGGGATCTGTATCAAAGTCTTCCGGGAAAGCCGTGACCAAGTTTAGCGCACGGCATTCCTTCGAGGACTCCAACAACCCACTAACAACCCGAAAAAAAGGGCAAAAGATACAAACACCTTTTACAAAAATGCAGGAAACATCTGATTTGTACAAAAGAAAATGCACGTTTCAAGTGGGAGGAGATCCTACATTATGCCTCTCAGTTTGGCAAAAATGAAGTTTGATGAGCGTCAGAAAAGGTACAGGAAAACCGGTGCGTCTGGAGGAATAACTGATGTGATCGCTTTGGAAAGCAATTTGATGATATATTGTAACTTAAAATACAAATATTCTTTGACTGTAATTTCTACTTCTTGGAACCTCTCCCACATGTGCTCACAGAGGTGCCGTGAAACAAACACACTGTGGGCTTTTGGCAGGAGCAAAAGATTGGACATTTGTGTTGTTTCTAGCAGGGGGCTGGGTAAACAAATGATGGTGGGACATGAAGTCTCATAATGGACCTGCCGAGTGAGCAGGTCTCCAACCACCAGCAAACCGAGAAAGGATGCCACTCCTCCACTCGGGGACCGCCTCCAGCATGCCCAGAACTCCAGCTCCCACTTGCGATGGTGCACACTTGCTCCCAAACCTGTTTTGTGCCAGTCCTGCTTATTAATGTAACCACATAATTTAAGAATGCAAAATAAGGAAAGAATAGTGAAATGATTCTACAAATAAATTTATCACACTGAAATTCTCAGTAAGGGCAGGTTGCTTTAAAAAAAATTATGTCAGTTAGGTGAAAAATTCTTAAAAACCGCAAGGAATCTAACATTCTAATTGCTCTGTTTCTTAAGTTCTTGATCCACTTAAAAAAAAGAAACCGATGCTGAATGCCCTAGATAACACAGTAGGAGTCTGGTTCATATAAGAAGAGATTATGTAGAATCCAGTCAGCAGACCCTCATATACAAGGTCTCAGCCCTGGACCTATGACTGGGGAGTGAATGAGCATCCCTCCCTCAACCATATAGCCTGTGTCCATGTCAACTTACGAGCGAGGGGCAGCTCTGTATTACATCGATATGTAGCCAGCTGTGTTAGAGAAACATGTTTGTATGTGCATAAAATATCTATGATCTGCTACTTGTAGGATATCCAAGCCACTGAGAATAGAGAACAGGGAGCACAGAGCCAGGCACCAGGAAACACCAGCATTCGGAGCTGGGTAGAGGAGGGGGGACTGTACCGATGGACTTGAAAAAGTAGCAACTGTATTACATTGGGAGGTGAGCACATGTAAAAACAGCATATATTTCTTATACCACTTACCAAAAAAAGGTGTGTTTTAACAGGTTTAGCAATTACAGACAGACATAGGCTAAAAGCTCCTGAGACTCATCTGCACGAGAGGGACAGCTCTGCACTGTACGATGCTCCTTACTTTCCCATGGACACTTCTGTTTGGAGAGGGAACAGAGGTACTATTAAGCAGCATTCCCTACTACAAATCACCAAAAGGCAGGGTCACGAGAATTATTTTCTTTGCTGTTTTATGAGACCATGGTATCAGCAAGAAGTCTGAAGTAAGACTCTGTTGTTCATTTCCCTGTGAGGGACTGCTGATTACAGAGAAAAGGAGGCCTTACACCAACCCTGTAAAGCCCCCGGGAATGGGAAGGTACCCCAGACTGTCTTTACGTACCTGGAGAACAGTACAGAAGGCGTGAGCTCTGCCCAGCTCCCAGCACGCACAGCTAGGAAAAGTGAGGGACAGGGAGAGACTGCAGAGACACATCTCGCCTCAGCATAAAGAAAAACGCCCCTGTGGCACCTGGGTGGCACAGCGGTTAAGCGTCTGCCTTCGGCTCAGGGCGTGATCCCAGCGTTCTGGGA
>NW_023248235.1:0-3488 GCF_002007445.2 Ailuropoda melanoleuca | reverse complement strand
TTCCTCTCCCACTCCCCCTGCTTGTGTTCCCTCTCTCGCTGGCTGTCTTTATCTCTGTCGAATAAATAAAAAATAAAATCTTTAAAAAAAATTAAAAAAAATGGTGACATTTATGTTATGTATATTTTACCACAATTTTTTTAAAAAGTACCAGCCTCTGCCTCCACATACTATGGTTATTTCCACAGACTGAGAAGGGCTACCAGAGTTTTTCAACATTGAGGCTCTGTGTTGAGTTGGAAGAAAGAAAAGTGGGATCCTCTACATTTTGATGAACTAAACAAGAATTCTTAACCATGAGAGAAGGAAATGTTAGAAGGGGCGATGAAGGTTGTAGGAACCCACTCTCAAACTTGAGATTTCAAAGGAAACCCAAGGGGGAAAAAAGCAATATTCAGCTGAATCAAGTTCATTTGTGATGGATCAGAGTAAAATCTGTTTTTACTATAATTTTTCCCCCCAAAATACAAAGAACTAGTAATTATAAGCATGAATATTTAAGCTCATGATTTAATTTTTATTTGCTTTCCTGAAAACACTGTCCATAAATGATGTAAAAATCTTTTATTAGAGTGAAAATGTCCATCTTCTTATTGTGAGTTAATTAGAAGAGAACATGTGAAGAAAAAAAAGAACTTTCCCCTGCTCCCTTATGGTTATCCTCCATAAATTATCTTTTGAATCTCTACCAGTCTCCAAAATAGATAAAAAAAATAAATGTTTCAAAAGTTCAGGTAAGAGCTCATCTCAACTCCATAGTGAAAGCAAGAGCAACACCTAGAACAGAAAGTTGATCTGTCTCAATTTACATTTCTTGGGTAAGTATAAAACAATCTTTTTAAAATTGGGTGTTTTAAGAAAGCATATTTCAAACATGTTCACAAACCTTTGAGAGCTTTCTGCAAAGTCTCCAAACAGCTGACCAAATGTTGGTGCCCTCCAGAACTCATCACAACCCTCTTCTCCTGTATTAAGTAGGAAAACATTTAAGGTAGAAATTAACCAAGCCAACAGTGTTTCAGGTAAATGTACTTCTCCTAGTAGTAATATTTCAGGATAATCTAGAGACCAAATGCTATAGTCTATGTACTCTATATTCGCTATATACTCAAGATAATCTATAGACTCCTATTACTCTGTCCATTCATCCGCAAGAGGAAAAGTTCATAAACATGGATACTTCCCTATCCATATACATCCATATCCATATCCATCCATATACCTAGAAAAAGGTATGCCCAGACCTTATTTTAGATTAGGAAGAATAAAAAATTAGGGAAGAATCAAATATAATAAATGAGATCAGCCTCCTGCAGAAGTAACTACATCCTAAGTTTAGCCAGTTAAATGAGGTGGCTCAGGAGATTTAGCAGTTCCCAAATCTAACAAGGTGACTCACATGTAATCTAGGAAATAAAACCAAACCTTAGTAAAATCAGATTGATTCTAAGAAACAGAATATGTAGTCCAGAAAAAGGGACTCCCAAAGACCAAAGCTTTGGCAGTTTTTCTAATCCTATCCAAAGAAGTTTCTCTCTGTGCAACATTCCAGTCCCTAGAAATGTGAAAAGTTTTATGATACAAGGATAGTTTTTCAGGCTTTTCCATGCCCTAAATCCATCTCTTTGTTCTAATTCTACCTTCACAAAACAAACATCTGATTAATTAATAATCAGGCTGCCCTATACCTTGATCAGATAAGGGGTTGCTCTGAACAGTGGATACCAATATTTTGGTAAGTGGAAAGATAAACCCTCTGTGGTAAATTAATAAATTGGCAGTCTGATTTACATTTTAGTCTACTGAGATTTTATTACTATGTCAGTTGTTGAAAACTTTCAAAGTCTTAATACACCAATAAAATTAGGTTTCTGAATATGCAAAGTGAGAAGTAGACCGTGGAAGCTATGATAACCAAACCAAGACACTGGCTCCCCATGAGAGGGTCTTAATAGCCACCTGGAATTCCTCTATTTCAAGATATCTCTCTAATGACAATATCATTTACAGAACATATTTCAAACTAAAATATGGCTCCCTGGTAACGACTTCTGAATCCCCAGACTGGAAAAACTGCCATTCTTTTATTTAATGCATTAAACAAAACAACACAAAAGAAAAAACCACATTCTATATACATAATCCTCAACCAGAAGACATACATGCATTTGTCGAATTTACAGTTACAGGAATCTTTTATATTTTTTTAAAGATTTTATTTATTCATTTGACACAGAGAGAGAGAGAGCACAAGCAGGGGGAGCAGCAGGCAGAGAGGGAGGGAGAAGCAGCTCCCTGACACAGGGCTCGATCCCAGGACCCTGGGATCATGACCTGAGCTGAAGGCAGATGCTCATCCCACTGAGCCACCTACGCACCCCTACAGAAATCTTTTAGCAACACAACACTGTAATATCCATTATCTCACTTGATTCTTACAACAAAACTATGTGGAAAAGCAAACTGATATTGTGTGCCTCTACTTTCCAGATGAGGAAACTCAGAGAGTCAGTAATTTGTCCAAAGTCACATAGATTGTAAGTACCTCAAATATAGGTCTTTTGACAGCAAATTTAGTTCTTTTGCTAGGGCTATACTGATATGTTCATCTTAAACACTAATAAATCTACTAAAGTGAACTTACTCTGGACCCAAAGTAAGATTTGGTGGGGAGGAGGGGGCACTTTCATTGAAGTATAACATATATACAAAAAAGTATATGAATCTTAAGTGAAGAGATCTATGAATAATCACAAAGGGAACACATCCATATAACCACTGCTCAGGTCAAATCACAGAAGTAAAGTTTTCCTACATCATGTGACTACCACTGGAATCATATGGATGAAATTTTAACAGCCAGTCCCTACCCACCCCCAAGCCCTGCCCCCCGGTCTTCCATTAACTTTCACTTAAGGGCTCCCCATACTGGTAAATGACTCAGGAAGTAGTACTATAGAGGAAAAGGTAGACAGAGTGAACAGGTAAAGCTAATTAAGAATCAACTGCAATCTCTAGGGGTGCCTGGGTGGTGCAGTCAGTTAAGCATCCAACTCTTGGTTTTAGCTCAGGTCATGATCTCAGTGACAGAGAGAGCCCGGCACAGAGCCTGCCTGAGACACTCTCTCCCTTTCCTTTTGCCCCTCCCCTCATGCTCACATGCCCTCTCTCTAAAATAAATAAATAAATAAATATTTTTAAAAAATCAATTGCAGGGTGCCTAGGTGGCTCAGTTGGTTAAGCATCTGCCTTCGGCTTAAGTCATGATCCCAGGGTCCTGGGATCAAGGCCCACATTGGACTCCCTGCTCAGCAGACAGCCTGCTTCTCCCTCTCCCTGTGCTGCTTCCCCTGCTTGTGTGCTCTCTCTCTCCCTTTCAAAAAATAAAATCTTTAGGGGCGCCTGGGTGGCACAGCTGTTAAGCGTCTGCCTTCGGCTCAGGGCGTGATCCCGGCGTTGCGGGATCGAGTCCCACATCGGGCTCCTTG
>NW_023248234.1:0-3482 GCF_002007445.2 Ailuropoda melanoleuca | reverse complement strand
AAGTCATACTTTAAACAGGCAAGCTGACTGCCAGAAGAGCTTTCATCAAATGTCAGTAGCAGAACAAATTATTGATGAAGGGGACAGTCAAAGAGAGGATGGATCTATCCCACAAGAATTCAAATAGCACTCCCAGTGTGTTACTGATAAAGAGGAGGAAGTGAGGGGAGGGCAAAGCTGTTCACGGGGGTGAGGGGACTGGATAAATTTTGGAAGGAAGAGAGGAAAACCGATGCCACACCCAAGAATATGTTCATAGCAAAGGATACCAACAGAAACTTCACAAAAGAAGAGGTACAAATGGACAAAAATATTTGGAAAGTTAAGCTTTACTAGTAAACAAAGAAAAGCAAATTAGAAGATTTGACAAAGCCATTAAGTTGGTAAAGATGAAACAATAATGCGAGAGTGTGAACCGACACGCATTTCATTGTCCCGGCAGGAATGCAGGGAAGCAAAACTTTTCTAGGAAGAAAACCGTTGAGCAACAATTCCATTTCTGAGAATTTATTCGACACGTCCACAAAGATTTATGTAGAAAAAAATATTAACACATTCTTAGTGTTGAAAAACTGGAAACCACCTAAATAGCTCAAAATAAGGGACTATAAACGATAATGCAATCCTGCAACGTACTATTACATCGACACTAAATATTGTGTTACAAATGAATATTTCAGATACCGAAAAGTTCTCATGATAAAGAAATTATAAAACAGTATACAAAATGTGATCCCACTGCTCTACAAAACCTACCTATAATACAAATGTATACATTTGCATAGAGAAACAACTGGAAATAAAAAACCCCAAACACCATCAGTGATTATCTCTGCGAATGAAAGGTGGTTTTATTTACATCGGAGAAAGCGTTTTTCTTTTTCCAGAATACTTGAGATAAATAAATATACATATATTTAACGAAGCCTACGGCTGGGCTACTCCTGGCCCACAACTGCTAAGGAAAACCATACTTACTTTATTTGTACAAGTCACCTCCCTCTCTTCCATTTCGGGACTGTCCGCAACTCTTCTCCAAACAAGTCGGGACACCGGCGGCTCCTTCTACGCCAAGGATAACCCACAGTAGCCCAGCCGCTACTGTTCAGCAACTCTCGGCTGACCGCTTAAAGAAACGCAAACGGAAAAAGAAAACGCACAGGCGCAGTAGGTAAACTTGGGGGTCGATCTCCTCAGTAGTTCAACAAGCAGAAGTGGTTATTCTAGTCATAGCCCACTTTGCCCAGCTTCGGCCGGAAGCCGTAGAGTCACTTCCGCCCTTATTAAACATGACCGATCTCCTTCCTTCACCCTCCCTCTGTTCTCGCCTTTCAGACTAAGTGTGATTGGTTGCAACGAGACTCGGAAGTCTCTCTGATCAGAGTTCCAGAGGAGGACACTCTAGCCTCGAGTGCTTTGGGTCCCAACCTTGGAGCGAAGACCCGGCTTTTTCCGGGCTGCACTCGATGGTATCTTTGGATGGCTAGAGGGGATCGCCCAAGGTATTATGGGACAATAATGGCCGCGTTCAAGGTTTGGGTCTGGACTTGTAAGGCCGTCTGAGTGAGGGGTGGTGGTGCCGGAGCCCCCAAATCAGGGACAGAAGGTCCTGAGAGTCGGGCCTGGTGCGGTGAGTGTCCCTGCTTCCTTCCTGACCTGCCCTTCCACAATCATGGCAGCTCCAAGCGGCGGATATCGGTCCTTCGCTCAGGTTCCTGCCCGGGTTTGCAAAGTCTTGTCCGTGCCACTCAACTTGCCTTTTTCACCTTAGGGATGCTGCGCTGGTCAGGCCTGGCCCATCCTTTCTCCTTGCTCTGGTCAGATCCTGCTGCCTGGCGCGGCCTCACGGAGGTGCAGGGATGCTGTCCAGGGGTCACCCTGCACCCTTCCTCAGGTTTCTGCATTAGTCCCCTCCCAGGCAGAGGCCGAGCACAAGTAGGGATCCCCTGTCTTCCTTTTTTCTGTCATAGTGGTGTCTTTACTAGGTGATCTCCGCTACTAAAGGCGAGGATTTTTATTTTGTTCTCTGTTCTATTTCTGTTACCCAGAACAGCAGCTGGCTCATAGAAGGCAGTCAATGAAAAATTGTTGAATCTAAATTTTTATAAATCTAATCTAATTTTTTATATCTAATCTAATTTTTATAAATTGTTGGGTTTTTTTTTTGTCTTCTATGTGGCTTCTTTGTCATTTATCATTATCCAGAATCCAGTCCTTTAACTCCTTATTTATAATCAGAGCTAATTAAGTATTGTCGGATGCCTTGTCCTGGGCTGTTGCTCTGTTCCTTTGCTGTCTCTAGAAATGTTTGGCTTCCCGTTCTCCATTAATCAGTTTAAATTCATTCATCCATTTAGTCATCAAATGTTTATTTTGCTAGGCACTGGGTACAGCAACAGCAAAGCAGACAGGTTTCTCTTTTTCCCATTATGGGAGTATATTTTCTAGTTCAGACTACTGCTGAGCAGAACATGTTTACCTTCTTATTTAGATTTCCTCACATGCACACAGATGTCACCAATATGTCGGTCTCCGTTTTCTCTTCTGACTGATGGCATTTTTCAAAATGCAACTCTTGTATCTATGTTCATATTATGTGTCCAGTATGTTTGGCATTATTTCTCTATAGAGCCATGCATGTTAATTAGAGCTGGGCAAAACATTCTGGATTCCAGTGGTACCCAACACCTTGACAGTGCTTTTGCTTCACTGACTTGTTGAAAGAATTATCCAAGCACACAGAAATCAGCGTATATTTATAAGTGGATGGTGTGTAATGGGAGGTAAAGAGGAATTTGTTATAAGTTGAGTGCCGGGAAATCTTACAATCACCCTAATACTTTTCAGGAACACCGTT
Source organism: Ailuropoda melanoleuca (assembly GCF_002007445.2). NCBI lineage: Eukaryota > Metazoa > Chordata > Mammalia > Carnivora > Ursidae > Ailuropoda > Ailuropoda melanoleuca. Next base: position 625 of record NW_023248234.1, on the reverse strand, counting down.
TCCTAACCTAATGTTTCTCATCAATATTTTTGGTGAACATGAATTGCTATTAAATAGATTTCAACTGCTGTGAGGTAATTTTTTTTCTACAAAACACAACTGGTCCCCAAAAAGCCATTAATGTATGGATCACATGGATGGTAGCCTTATACCCCAATGTGGCCTCTACTGTATCTGTAGTTTAAAGGGAGAGAGAGTTAGGAGAACTCAGGTAGAAAATGTTGAGCCCCAATTGGTATATGGGAGCACATGAAATAAAATAATGTAACACCTTTACGTAACATTGTATGCTTACAGAGAGCTTTCACAAGCACTCTAGTGTTTGATTCTCACAATAACTCCATGGATTAGATAAAGCAAAAAGTATTTCTGTTTAGAAATCAGTATTTCTGATATAGAAATTATGCCTAACCATATATTAAGTTGTCTGCTTACAATCATACAAGTAGAAAATGTCAAAACTTGCATTCTAATTGAGGATTCTGACTTAAAATCTAGTGGTGTTTCCCCTCCAGTCCCTTTCTAGATGCTATGATGTTCTAGCAAGTGTCCCTTAGTGAGGTCTAGTCTTGCGTGGATGATACCCTCTTGGATCCTGGTGTTTGGTGTGTGTGTGTGTGTGTGT
>NW_023248233.1:0-3479 GCF_002007445.2 Ailuropoda melanoleuca | reverse complement strand
TGTTCCCTCTCTCACTGGCTGTCTCTATCTCTATCAAATAAATAAATAAAATCTTTAAAAAAAAAAAAGAACTTACTGAATTTTTCATTATCAAATTTACATAATGTACACTGAAAGTAATATACGATACCTAAATCTTTTTCTAAGCCTTTTTTTTGCAATATGTTATGTTTTCCGCACACATTTGTGACACTATCGTATGCTTAGCCTTTGAAATTAGTTTTATCTAGATGCAGTTTTTAAAAATAGGCCACTAACATGTACATAATTCTTTTGGAGCCATGCGTTCTTGGACCAAATACTTACATTTTGGAAATCATTTGGAAATAACTTTTTAAAAAAATCCTGCATGGCTTACATGAAAATTTGATCTATAATAATTGAAATATTTAACATTAAGATATAATAATTGAGAAATATTTAATTGAGAAGCTTTGTATCACCCAAAATAATATCATTCATTGCATCTGGTATAATTTTAACAATTTGGTTTTGTATTTCATTCCCTAAATGGCATATATATTATAAATGATATATACATGATGTATCATATATATATTATTATCAGTCATTGCTATGGTTTCTGTCAAATGAAAAAAATTTTTTCAGTACTAGGTTCATAAAGTCTCTTGGATGATTCTCTGAACACCATGATTATCTTACCAAAAATGGAATCATGTAGGAGTTCAATGACAGTATACAGTTTCCCCCATTTTTTAAAAGATTTTATTTATTTATTTGACATAATGAGAGAGGACAAGGAGGGGGAGAGGCAGAGAGAGAGGGAAAAGCAGACTCCCCGCTGAGCAGGGAGCCTGATGTGGGATTTAATCTCAGAACCGTGGGATCATGACCCAAGCCAAAGGAAGACACTTAACGGACTGAGCCACTCAGGTGCCCTTCCCCCATTTTTACATTGTCTCTTTCTGCAGAATTATTATTTTTTTAAGATTTGTTTATTTATTTTGGAAGGGGAAGGGAAAGAGGGAGAGGAAGAGTGGGAATCTTAAGCATTTCTGTTAAGCACAGAGTCCCATCCAGGGCTGGATCTCATGATCCTGAGATCATGATCCGAGCAGAAATCAAGAGTCCAATGCCTAACCGACTGAGGCACCCAGACACCCCTCTTGCTGCAGCATTATTAATAACATTTTTCAAATCAGATCTCACTTTTGAACACTGAGCACATTGGTATGGGCATGCATTTCCATTTCTTCATATTTACTAAAATCTGTAATAAATGCTGCCCACCCACAACTGCACCCTTCTTATTCTTCAAATTATCATTTTTTTGTAACCCCAAAGTATTTTTTAACAAAGGAAATGCAGAATCTTTTCGGATAAACTAAAGTGACTAGAATATAGGATTACTTATAACCATTTGGATGGTTTTTATGTGTTACAGGTTCCCCCAAACCTCCTACTTGTAATGTAATGTCATTTTTTAAACTTTAAATTTCTTACTTGATGTAGGTAATTGTCAACAAAATTTTGCATTAAGTAATACTCAAATTTTATGTCTATGCACCTGGGTTGGCAGAAAATACATCTAGTTCAATGAAATTTTTAGTTTTTAAATTTTGTTTTGTTTTGCATTTTTTTAATCATAAGTTTTGGTTGACATGGAAGCAGAAGTGAAATTCACAACCTTTACTTTCTGTAGAGAGCATGTTTCCAGGCTACATTTTGTTCAAAGTAGTAACTATGAACACTTCCTTGTCCTTTTACTGCAAATTTACATCTATTTTTGCTACATATATACATTCAATATTCCAAATATTTTATACTTTGCTTCTCTAATGGCTTCTCATGTTCTGTTTTCTGAAAACTGAAAATCTCTAAATTTATATTTTCCTCTGGTATCTGGAGAAAAAATAATATCATGATTAGTATTTTGTTTAAAAATTTCTAATATTTTGAAAAAATTATGTGTGATAAGCTATTAAATTTTAGTAGCAGTTAATTTTGTATTGGTGAATTTTCCATAGTAACAACATTGTTATAATCATTAGATTATTATAAAATGATTATATAATGATTAGACATATGATATATGTCTAAATAATACTTTATTAGTTATAACTGGTAAGTTAGTATTGGTTATTACATGAAGATCTGAAGCATAATGACTAATTTAAACATATATTTAAATTGAGAACGCAGAAATTCTATTTTAGTATAGTAAACAACAGACAGATGTCATAAGCTGCAGTTTGAAACATCAACTTACCCAGTCCAATCATACCCCAACAAGAGATTTTTTAAAAATTGGGATATTTACCAATACATCAGTCTAAAAAGCAAGAAAACTGCACTTTTCTTAGAAGCAAAAATTATTTTAGATGTTAGATCAATTTTTTTTTGATTTCTAAGTTAATTCCTTTTTTCTACGTCAAAGTAGAATGACATACATTTACCATATTAGAATGAGACACCTACTGCCATCCGCCCCCAAATTGTCATAACAAATATAGAAATTGCCTATCTTTAGAGTCAATAAATCTGTAGCCATAGACTTAAAGGAGTCCAAGATGTATCTAGTAGCCCTTTAGATGTGGTGTCCTTGTGCAGTGCAAACCCTAAACAACCACACATTGTGTCTTTGTCTCAGCCCCATGGAGAAAACCTGTCAGGACCTGAGCCTTTCCAGAATACATGTCAGCTGGGGTAAATTTGATCTCTTTGTCAATCCTCTCTTCTTTGTGGCATGTTTTTGTATGAAAAAGATATAACGCTTGTCAGCATTATGCATTAGAAGTTGTGTCTATGCAGTACTACTTAGGGAATATAAAGTCTATAACCTGGCAAGTTTTACTTTAATCACTGTAGGCTGAAAAAGTTTGAAATTTTTTGTCTGTGTTGAGGAATACTATTTCTTTTTTCCTTTTGTGAACAAACTAGAGGGATTTGGAGTAGAGGAAAAGCCTGTTCTTTGCTTGGATGTGTCAAAGGACCATGGTTCAAACACTGGCCCATCTGCACGTGACTGTTGGATGTCTCTCACTTGTCTTCTTTTGAAGTCAAAGGTGTGAGCGCACAGATGATACACAAGAGGGCCCATGTTGGGTGAGGGATCTACTAGGAGCAAACTCATTGTGAAGGGAGTTCACTAGATCAATTTTCTACCAGTGTACTGATTTGTTGAATATGTATTGCTCAACTGAGATGATAAAAAAAAATTGTATATATGTTAATATACATATAAATGATATGTATACACTTTGAGAAATATAAAGCTAGAAGGTGTTATTTATTTCACTCATTTATAGCACACCAGCTAGGAAAACAAACGTTAGGTACCTAACCAGTGGTTCTTTTTCTCAGCTAAACATTAAAATCCCTTGGTCCACTTTATTTTTTGTTTTTGTTTTTTTTTTTAAAGATTTTATTTTATTTATTATGTGACAGAGAGACAGCCAGTGAGAGAGGGAACACAGCAGGGGAGTGGAAGAGGAAGAAGCAGGCTCCCAGCGGAGGAG
>NW_023248232.1:0-3478 GCF_002007445.2 Ailuropoda melanoleuca | reverse complement strand
GCTCAGTCAGTTAAGCGTCTGCCTTCAGCTCAGGTCATGATCCCAGGGTCCTGGGATCGAGCCCCACGTCGTGCTCTCTGCTCAGTGGAGAGCCTACTTCTCCCTCTCCCTCTGCCTGCTACTCCCCCTGCTTATACTCTGTCTCTCTCTGTCAAATAAATAAAATCTTAAGAAAAAAAAGAGTATCTGTAATGGGAGAGAGATAATATGTGAGATATGGGGAAAAAGAAACAAAGTTGTTCTATGTTTTCTTCCTAAACCAGTTGGTTAAGAATTGAGACACTTCTGTAGGGGGAGGGGCAGCGGGTTTGCCCTTTGCTGGTTGGTTCTGTAGCACCTGGAATAGACTGCACCAGGTATGATGGGGTCATGATTCAGGTGACACTTCTGGCATCTGAAGCCTAATTATAAGCAGCTCAACAGGTTTTTCTCCAGCCCCAGGAAGAGGCCAAATTAGATGTTGTTCTCCTCACCCAGTGGGAGGGAGAAGTCCTATCTATATTTAAATTTTACTCTGCTTCTTAAAATGCCACCTTAAATGGTGGAGAAAATATGGTGTCACCAACTGGCGAGCCACAGCCATCAAAATTAAATTTGATCTCTGCCTTATTCCTTCCATCCATATAAACTCCAAATGTGTCAAAAACAGATGTAAGAAGTGAAGCTATTAAAGATTTAGAAGAAAATACAGGAGGAATTTTTTTAAATAATTTTAAAATGGAGAAGGCGTTTCTAAGCAAGGCACAAAACCCAGAAGCCACAAAAGGAAACATTGATGAATTTGACTACATAAAAATTTGAAATTCCTATGTGGAAAACAAGCATCCTGAAGTTAAGAAAATAAAAAAGGCAACTAAACCAGAGGGGGAAGAAAAACGGTATACACAATGGACAGCGTATCCTTAATATATAAAGGGCTCTTGTGAAAAAAAGAAAAGGTTAGCAACCCAGAAGAAAAGTGGGTAAAGCCATGTGATAGTTAACAAAAGAACAAATACACAGGGCTGTTCAATATATGGGGAAAATGCCCAATCTCACTCCTAGATAGTGAAATGCACCTCACTTCAATCTTTCTACCTAACACAGGGGCAAAGACCTAAGAGTTTGATAAACCCTCTGTGGGCGAGTGTAGTGGGGACCGCATTGTTAGTGGGAGTGTAAATGGGTCCTAGAATGTAAGCTCCAGGAGGCAGGGATTTTCCTCTCTTTTGTTCACTGATACATATCCAGAGTACCTAAAATAATGCCTGGCACGAAGCAGGGTCTCAGTAATGTGTCTTGTTGAATAAAGAAATGAAAAAGAGGATCACCTCTTTAAAGGGCAGTTTGGGGGAATTTATCAAAATTACAGTTGCACAGTTGATTCAGTGCTTGTTCTTGTAAGAATTGAATCTCCAAATATGTACTTTACACATGAAAAGTATTTATCAGGTTATTCTTTGTAGTACTTTTGTTTATAATTATAAAAATTGCAAAAATGTCCATCAACTGGAGATTGGAGAAATTATACTGGAAAATATGATATAGCAGAAAAAAAGAATAAAAAAGCTCTTTATGTGCTAAAATGGAGCCATCTCCAAGATACAAATTAAAAATTGTGCAGAACAGGGTCCTGGGATCGAGCCCTGCATCGGGCTCCCTGCTCAGCAGAGAGCCTGCTTCTTCCTCTCCCTCTCCCCCCTGCTTGTGAGCTCTCACTCGCTCTCTCTCACAAATAAATGAATAAAATCTTTAAAAAAAAATATATATATATATATGTATGTATTTTGCAAAAAAAAAAAAAAGGACAACATATATCTTTGCTGGAGCATGCATGGAGTGTCTCTGGGAATGTTTCAGGTGGTGGGGAGGAGAACTAAGAGCATAGAACAAGGACTGGGGAAGGAGAGACTGCACAGTTCACCTTTCTGCTTGAAATTTTTACCACACACGTGCTATGTAGTTTAAAAAAAAAAAAAAGTTGTGACTCATCCTGAATGAAACTGCCCACGTCACATAGAGCATCCTTTTTATTCATTAACTGAGCTGCAGAGACTCTAAGTCAGTGAACTCCTGGTTTTTGTTCTCAGAGCACAGTCTGCAGCCCCCGTGAAAAATCAGTCACCTCACAGTCTCGTGATTTTCCCTCGTGTTCGTCTAATTTTCTGCCTGCTTCTCATCTTCTTGATGTCACATTTTTTCCTTTCTAGATCAAAACTACAATAATGCCACAGCCCTTGTGATTACCTTTCCCGTCAATAATTACTACAATGATACAGAGAAGCTTCAGAGGGCCCAGGCCTGGGAGAAAGAGTGAGTTTGCTGTCTTTGTTCTGTGGGAAACTGGGTGCTGACAGAACGCACTGAAACCTCATTCAGCTAAATTAACCAACGGCAGATCTGAGCCATTTTTTTTTTTCCTGCTTGGTACTAATGATGCTAAGAAAAAGATCTGTAAACATTGTGTGAGTAGATATCCCTGCACAGGACTGCAGAAGTCTCCATGCGGAAATGTTCCACGCACACGTCTCTCCCAGGAAGCCACCAGGAGCAAGCTGGATGCACATTAGTGAGGGACTAAAGAGAGGTGAATAGATGGCTCCAGATGTAGGATGTAAAAGCTGCAATCAGCGTGGCTAGGGAAATATATGCTATCCATGCTGCCCATCCCTAGGAAAAATCTCAAGCGTGGGACCTGGGAAATCGTTGACTCTTTATAGCTTTCAGTGCTTTTTTTACCCCCCCCCAACAGCTTTGTTGGAATATAAGTCATATACCATACATTTCACCCAATTGAAGTGTGTGATCCAGTGTATTCACATATGCAACTGTGATATGCAACTGTCACCACAGTGAATTTGAGAACTTTTTTTTTTTTTTGCTCTCAAAAAGAAACCCCATCTCCTTTAGCTGTCACCCCCCCCCATCTTCATCCTCCCACCTCCCAGCCCTGTGCAACCATTGGTCTGCTTCCTGTCTCCATACATTATTGTACTCTGGACGTTTACATGAATGGAGGCACATACGTGGACTTCTGGGTCTGGCTCCCTTCACCTCGCGTGTTTCCAAGATCCATCCAAGTTACAGCATGTGTCGGGACCTCATTCCTTTTTATGGCTGCATAATGCTTCATCCTGTGGATGTGCCACGTCTTCATCCAGCTGTCAGTTGATGCACATTTGAGTGGTTCCTACCTTTTGGCCATTATGAATAATGCCACCATAGACATTCATATACAGGTTTTTGTGTGAACTTAATATGTTTTCATTTCTCTTGGATATATACCTAGGAGTAGAATTACTGGGTCATATGTAACTCTTAGAAGAACTTCCAGATTGTTTTAGATGGTGGCTGCACCATTTTCTATTCCCACCAGCCTGTATGAGGGGTCCTGTTTCTCTACATCTTGTGAACACTTGTTTTTTTGCTTTTTTAAGATTTTATTTATTTATTTGACAGAGACAGCAAGAGAGGGAACACAAGCAGGGGGAGTGGGAGA
>NW_023248231.1:0-3478 GCF_002007445.2 Ailuropoda melanoleuca | reverse complement strand
CATAATGCCGGGATCACGCCCTGAGCCGAAGGCAGACGCTTAACTGCTGTGCCACCCAGGCGCCCCTATTTCATCTTTGATATTAAAAATATGACCTGGGGCCACCTGGGTGGTTCAGTCAGTTAAGGATTCTACTCTTGGTTTTGGCTCAAGTCATGATCTCATGTGTCCTGGGATCAAGCCCCGCCTCGGGCTCTATGCTCAGCAGCAGGAAATCTGCTTGAATTCTCTCCCTCTGCTCCTCCCCGCACTCACATGCATGCTCTTGCTCTCTCAAATAAATAAATAAATCTAAAAAAAAAACAACACGTGACTTGGGTTCAGAATTTTTAGAGCAACATCACATGTTGGCTTATGTAAAGACACAGTTTTACAAGATATCAAGGATCCCAGGCTTTGGAAGTTCTGTCACCCAGTAAATTCCTTTTGTGCCTTGTAAAAGTAAAGCTGGTAAATTTTGATTAAAAAAAAGCATAAAACTTCCTTCACCAACCATAAGATGGCCATTCTCTTAAAGTTTATCCCAGTTGAAAGGAGTCTTTGTTGAATAGATTACAATTTCTCAGTTTTTATAGGCAAATCCAGACAATGGGCATTGTCTTCAAATACGATGTGAAAAACATGCTTCCATTTATCATGATTTTACACAGTAGACTGAAAACAGATTTCCCTGAGACAATTATGAAGTTACAAACATGCTTTGGTGGTTGCTGCTTTTTCACTTATTTCTTCATCTTACTGTATCATGTCACTCCCTCTACACACATATCCTTTACCACAGGGGGTTTTATGATTCTGTTCTTTATAGAGAAGGGATAAATGAAGACATGTTGAAGTCACTTAGTTGAGGGTATGCAACATCAGCTTACCTATGTTTTCTGAGAGCTTCTCTATCGCTGGACAACATCATGCTTTATTCCCCTGAGTTTTACTAGCTTCATTCCATATAAGGTAAGCAAAGGACTATGTGTGTCTACACAGATGTGTGTTACAGTTAGAGCTAGTTGCCTCAAGTAGGTATGTCCAGACTTACTTTTTCAACTCATATAGTGTCATGTTGCCTAAAGCAACTGTTTATATTTCCTAGACTCAACTGAAGGAAAAAGGAACATCGTTGCATATAGTTGAAACTGATAATAATCATTCTTAGTAAGTGGTAGTTGCATGGTCTTTGTAAACATTTATGTTGAGAAACTTAAGAAAAATAGGGATTGGGTTTACAAAAAAATTACATAGATATATGTATATACATATATATGTATGTCTGCAATGGTGGCATTAAGAATACTTCTTGCCTGAGTAATCTGTACACAATATGAAAAAGAATTTAATGACTATAAGCTAAAAAAAACTAGCCCTTTGACTGAGTTTGAATGGAGTGTGAAAATTTTGTCCTACTTGATTGTAAAAGTTCAGGTAGGAATGGAGAGAACACAGCTCACTGCTTCTCTTTCACCTCATTTGATCTGCATGTCTGCTCTGTGCACTGAGAGAACGGACAATTGGCATGGAGACACTGCATTCTAAGGGTCATCAGCATTCTTAGCTGGAGGAGTCATGGTATCTGATTTGCACTTCATACTGTATCTCCCCAGAGGACGTCAGTGCCAGGAATTAGCCTTCTCTGCTCTGTTCTGACACCTGAAACCAGGATTTCTAGAAGTGTGTCGGGTCAGTGAAAAAGTCGTTGATGGAGAACCCGTGTACTGGTTGAGAAAACAAAACTACTTTAGAGCAGCATTGGGCAAGTGTTTTCTGTAAATCTTGTAGGCTCTGTCACAACCTCTCCACTCCGCCATTGTAACAGGAATGCAGCCACGGGCGATCTTAAACAAGAGCGTGACAGTGCCAGTAAAAACGTATTTACCGAAAGAGGTGAAGGGCTAGGCCATGGCTTGCCAGACCTTGCTCTGGAGGCATGTTGTCTCCAAAAATTAGTCAGCCAACTGTATGTCATGTTTTAGGGTGTGTGGATGAGTGGTGAGAGATGAGGAAGGAGAGAGAGACACAGAGAGAGACAGAGATGAGACACTCAGATTATATTCTAAGTAAAAAGTAGAGCATGGCTAGTTGGACTTGGTCTCTTGAAATTTCACTTCAGAGGCCTGTTGTGTTGCTAGAATTCCCTTACCAAAATGCATTGGTAATGTATAGGACCTTGAAATCGATGAAATATTAGCCCATTATCCTCCTTTAATATTTAACTTTCCTACTAGAAGTGTTCTAAGTAGAAAGCTATGGTCAAACACTTGGAGGTTCTCAAGCATATTTGAATATAGACCTTACTAACATCCCTTTCTGCCCTTCCCACTTAAAAATCTTAATAGAATTTGGAAATCATGTCAGATTTCACTGGAAAGGATGATATGGAGCCAGGAGCAACCAAGAAGGTGGGGAAAGTGTTTATAAAGGTCTTGCCAGACTGTCATTGGAGCAAAGGAAGTGGAAAATGAGAAAGGTACCAACAAAATGAAGTTTCAGCTACTCACTGAAGGCAAATTAAAACTTGCCAGTCTGGGCGCCTAAGTGGCTCAATCAGTTAAGCACCCACCTTTGGTTCAGGTCATGTTCCCAGGGTCCTGGGAACAAGTCCTATATTGGGCTCCCTGCTCAGCGGGGAGTCTGCTTCTCCCTCTCTCTCTGCTGTACTCGCAGTCTCTCTCTGTCTCTCTCTGTCAAATAAATAAATAAAATCTTTAAAAAAATAAAATAAAATAAAACTTGCCAGGTCCTCCGAAAGCTTTGTACTTTGGTACCTAGTGGAAGTATTTGACATGTCCCATGGCAAAACTCACATTACCATAACACAATATTTATTTCCTTATTTTATTGATGTTTTACTTTTAAGAAAGATGACTGAACATACTTATGTTTAAGTATTTGCTTGTGGTCACTGTTCTTAAATATAAGTTGAATAAAGAGAAATGTTGTGAATACTTAATCCATAATAAGTATACCATAATGTTAAAATATGAAATGAAAATGACTATAAGAAAGAAAGAAAGAAACTAAAGAATTAAATGATTGGATAGATTGTCTTATGTACAACTTTAGGTCACTTTTAACTTCAATGTGTATTATAGATACATTTGTCATTCTTTAAATAGCTCAGGGCTCAGTTCAGTTAATTTATAACTTCTTGATAGTCTGATATTTTCACTAGCTTAAATTGCTTTTAAAGTTTGATATTGGAATGGGAACATTTGTTTATGAGTAAGAAATATAGTTGACTAAATATTTCTTGTGTAATTTTTCATAGGGTAAGTGAAATCACAAACGTTTAATGCATAATTAATTGTGCTACCATATTTTAAAACTATTTTTTTAGGGAAGGGAATCTGCACAAATTCATAAAGATTATTCCTATTCTAAACACATATATGCTTCAATTAGGTATTAGAAGAGATAAGCAGGGGCGCCTGGGTGGCACAGCGGTTAAGCGTCTGCCTTTGGCTCAGGGCGTGATCCCGGCGTTATG
>NW_023248230.1:0-1231 GCF_002007445.2 Ailuropoda melanoleuca | reverse complement strand
ACAGGGATGCCCACTCTCATCATTATTGTTCAACATAGTACTAGAAGTCCTAGCCTCAGCAATCAATGAAAAGAAATAAAAGGCATTCAAATTGGCAAAGAAGAAGTCAAACTCTCTTTCTTTACAGATGACATGATACTTTATGTGGAAAACCCAAAAGACTCCACCCCCAAATTACTAGAATTCATACAGCAATTCAGTAATGTGGCAGGATACAAAATCAATGCACAGAAATCTGTTTCATGTCTATACACTAACAATGTAACTTGAAGAAAGAGAAATTAAGAATAGATTCCATTTACAATAGCACCAAAACCATAAGATACCTAGGAATAAATCTAACCAAAGAGGTAAAGGATCTATACTCTAGAAACTACTGAACACTTATGAAAGAAATTGAGGAAGACACAAAGAGATGGAAAAACATTCCATGCTCATGGATTAGAAGAATGAACACTGTGAAAATGTCTATGCTGCCCAGAGCAATCTACACACTCAATGCAATCCCTATCAAGATACCAACAACATTATTCACAGAGCTGGAACAAACAATACTAAAATTTGAATGGAACCAGAAAAGACTCCAAATCGCCAGGAGAATGTTGAAAAAAAAAAAAAAAAGCTGGGGGCATCACAATGCCTGACTCCAAGCTATATTACAAAGCTGTGGTCATCAAGACAGCATGGTATTGGCACAAAAACAGACACATAGATCATTGGAACACAATAGAGACCCCGGAAATGAACCCTCAACTCTATAGTCAACTAATCTTCAACAAATCAGGAAAGAATATCCAATGGAAAAAAAGACAGTCTCTTCAATAAATGGTGCTGGGAAAATTGGACAGCCACATGCAGAAGAATGAAACTGGGCCATTCTCTTACACCATACATGAAGATAAACTCAAAATGGATGAAAGACCTAAATGTGAGACAGGAATCCATCAAAATCCTAGAGGAGAACATAGGCAGTAACCTCTTTAATATTGGCCACAGCAACTTCTTTCAAGACACATCTCTAAAAGCAAGGGAAACAAAAGCAAAAATGAACTTTGGGGACTTCAGCAAGATAAAAAGCTTCTGCACAGCAAAAGAAACAGTCAATAAAACTAATAGCCAACCTACAGAATGGGAGAAGATATTTGCAAATGACATTATGAATAAAGGGCTGGTACCCAAGATCTATAAAGAACTTCTCAAATTTAGCACTCAAAAAACAAATAATCCAGTC
>NW_023248229.1:490-1266 GCF_002007445.2 Ailuropoda melanoleuca | reverse complement strand
AATGATGCCATGTTGCCAGTAAAGTCTTTGTTTGTATCGGTTGTGACTTTCTGTTCTGTATTACTCTTGGGACCTTTTTACCTTTATAGAACCCCCCTTAATATCTCCTGTAGGGCTCGTTTCGTGGTTACAAAATTGGTTAATGACTGGAGATTCTGGAACGTCTTTATTTCTCCATCAATTCTGAATGACAGCCTTGCTGGATAAAAGATCCTTGCNTAAAGGATCCTTGGCTGCATGTTTTTCTCTGAAAGAGCTTTAAAAATGCCCCCCCAACCCTTTCTCTCATTCCAGGTCTGTGTAGACAGGTCTGACGTAATCCTGATACCTTTGCCTTGGTACGGGAGAAATTTCTTTGCCCTGGGCGCTTTCAATACTGTATCCTTGGATCTAATATTTGCGAATTGCACTATGACATGCCGTGGCGTAGGTTTGTCCTGGTTGAGCTTGGATGGGGTCCTCTCTGCCTCTTGGACACGAATGCTTGTTTCCCTTGCTAGATTAGGGAAGTTTTCAGCTACAATTTGTTCAAATATCTCTTCTAGACCTCTGTTTTTCTCCACCCCCTCGGTGATGCCGATGATTCTGACATTGGATCGTTTCATCGAGTCAGTAATCTCCCGTAACCTACATTCATTTTTTTAAGTCCAGCTTCTATTTTCGTTTTTTCTTCTACTAACCCATTCTCCAATTCGCTAATGCGTTCCTCTGCCTCGGTGACCCTCGCCGTCAGAGCCTCTAGTTTTGCCTGCATTTGGCTCATAGAATTTTTAATT
>NW_023248229.1:0-374 GCF_002007445.2 Ailuropoda melanoleuca | reverse complement strand
CATTTTTGTTAATACTTTTTTCAAGTCTACTCATCATTTTGACCATTGTTACTCTGAATTCCATTTCTGATAATTTGGTTACATCCGTATCCACTATTTCTGTGGCAGAGGCCACAGACTCACTGTCTTTTCTTTGGTGGGGGGGACTTCTCCTTCTTGTCATTCTGATGAGGAGAGGTTGNGTCATTCTGATGAGGAGAGGTTGCAGGGTTGTCCAGAGCCCAAATTATTGACTGGGTCCCAGGCCGTGTCCCTTGTTTTATAGGGATCTTAGGGATGTGGGCTTCTTCTAAAGATTTTATTTATTTATTTATGTGGCAGAGAGCCAACCAGCGAGAGAGGGAACACAAGCAGGGGAGTATGAGAGGAAGAAG
>NW_023248228.1:0-3475 GCF_002007445.2 Ailuropoda melanoleuca | reverse complement strand
TAAAGATTCTATTTATTTGACAGAGAGAGACACAGCAAGAGAGGGAACACAAGCAGGGGGAGTGGGAGAGGCAGGCTTCCCACTGAGCAGGGAGACCGACGCGGGGCTCGATCCCAGGACCTTGGGATCATGACCTGAGCTGAAGGCAGATGCTTAAGGACTGAGCCACCAGCGTGCCCCTAATGTCCCCAAAGATTCTGATGCTGGGGTTCCCTGACAGCACCTGAGTAACCCGTGTTTGCCCTGGATACTCTTCCTCAACTTTCCTGGGTTTACCGGGAAGCCACTGGTTTCCTCTGGGCTCTGTGTTCTTCTGGCTTCTTCTTCCCCTGCGGTGTGGGTCAAGGATAAGGTAGGTCTTGGGTGGGAAGCCATTTCCTCGCTGCTTTAAAAAAAATTGTGAGAAGTTGTACATTTTGATACTCCCTACCCACATCCACTCCATCTTCCTAAAGTTCTCTCTGAGGTAATAGAGTGTAGGACCTTCAGGAGTTAATGAGTCATCTTGGGGCGTGTGTCATAAGCAGTGCCTACGCGCTCGAACGCGCGCACACACACACACACACACACCCCAGCAGGGAGGGGGCAGGGCGGGGAGGGGTTGTCGAGGGGGAGAAAGTGACACTGAGCTGACTGGAGTCTCATTTTCCTGGAATGTCGCTCCCAAAAGGTCTCATAGTTTTCGTCGTTTCTGACTCTGGGGCTGTGTAAACATCGCATAGGGGATTGCTGCATCTGAGAGAACAGAGGAGCTCGAAAGGGGGAGGGTGGGAGCCCAGAGCCGGGAGAGGGGGCGAATGGGAGACGGAGACTTGGAGCCAGAGAGGGGGAGAGGAGAGGGAAACCCTGGGGTCCTGTTGAGGCAGGACATGTGGTGAAATGTGTGGGAGGGAACAGAGGCAAGTGGTTTCCCACTGAGAGTGAGGGATCTGCTGAGGTCTGGGGTCCGTGGGCGGGGGGGCAGCAGACCTCACAGAGCAGGAGGCTTGTCAGTGGTGTGGGAGGGAACAGGGTGACTCCTGGACCCCTGACCCATACCAGCCTCCCCTACTGCTTCCCGCTTTTTGCTTGGGGGTCTGTAGTTTCTGCTGGACCTGGCTAAGCAGGGTGGGTGAGGGAGAGGTGGGCTCCCCACTCCTGGGGCTTGGTAAGCCCCTGCCTCCTGGGGTCCTGAGCTGCCTTCCTGGAACCCAGCATTCTTTCCTGCGTGGCTCTCCCTAGCGACCAAGACTGTCTTAGCCTTCTGAGCCTCCCAAGCCACTGACCTAGAACGGTTTCCAGAGACTGAGTGTCCTGAGAGGGGGCCTGGTGCAGCTGGAGCTCCTCGGGCCTTGGGCTCAGGTGGATCTTGACTCTGCCATTTATGTGAGCTGTGTTATATCAGACAAGTCACTTAAACCTCCGACTTCTGCTTTCCTCATCAATAGAAAACTGGGGACATTGATATCAGCCAGCCTTGCAAGGCTGGTGTGAGGATTCGAGAAAATGTGGGTAAGACCCTGGCATGTAATAGGCTCTTTCTCAATAGGTGGTAACTCCTATTTATTCTGTTATTCTGAGACCCAAGGATAACAAACAGCCAAGTGTCCCAGAAATCCACCTGCTAGCAGGTCTGGCCAGCTCCACCAGAATGACAATGGCCCACACTCCCTTACCCTCCCCCACACTGGTTCCCCTGCCTGTGGTCACCTGCTTACCCCCTGTCCTGTGCCCTGCTTTGCTCTGCCCAGGACCTAGGAGGCCCCGCCCCCTCTTCTCTGAGGGTTCTTGCCTCTGGCTGATGAGTGACTTGGTCATTTGTCCCCCGTATCTGGCAAGCAGGGTGGGATGTTAGCGGGGGGCCATTAGGAAGAGAGGGGTATGTATGTCCTGAGGCACAAGAGAGAACAGAGTGAGTCACAGATTAACCCCCTGGCCTGTTTCCACCTCCTGGGCCGGGGCACCCAAGCGAGGGTGTCCCGAGGTGTCTGGGTTCAAACTGGGTTCTGTTTAAGGAAGCCAGGGAGGAAGGTCACTCATGGGTCAGACGTGATTGGAGGAACAGCAGCAAAGCCCCAGTGCCCTCTCCTGCACTAGGAAAATCACGCTGGCTTGAATTCCACCATGAGTGCCTGGCTTACAAGGATCTTCTATCCTTGCGTGGATGGGATCCATTTAATCTAATCCTCACAACAACACGAAAAGGTAGGCATTAATATGATCCCTTAGCACAGCGGAGGAGGCAGGCTGAGACGGCTGAGCTGCATGCTCGCAGAGCCAGGAAGGTGGGGGAACCGGGACCCAGGAATAGAACCCAGATTTAGGAGAGAGTCTGACCTGTGGATGGCATAATGAGAAACCTGAGCCATTTCTGACTTTTTTTCTTCAGCAGCTTCACTGTGACTTGGGCTTCTGATCCGTCCCTGCCTTGTCAGATAATTGTGAGGGTTAAATGAGTAAATGCATAGACGGTGCTTGGTGCAGTCGTGAATTTCAGCAGTCTGTCATTGTCATTGCCTTGGGACTGGGGTCCCAGACAGAGGCTGCCATCGGATTGGGTGGAGGGAATTCTGTATTACCAAGCTAGCTTTAACCTCCAGGGAAGACAATGAGAATGGTCCCCACTGGCCTGGGCTCTCTTGTGAGATGGTAAGCTCTTAGCAGCCATCTTGTGCTGTGTGGAGGGAAGTTGGACTGGGGGTAGTCAAAGTCTCTTTTGTTTTAGGGTTTGGGAGCTTGGGAGTCAGAGCTGGATTTGTTCCCTGCTTCTCCTGTTTACAGCAGAGTGGCCTGGGATCATTTACTGAGGAGCGCGGAGTCTCAGTTTCCTTATCTATAAACTGAGGTCATAAAGACCTGCCTGCAGGGTTGTAGTGAGGATGAAATTAGTCGATATGGAGCTCTCTGCTCCTGGTGTGCAGTGGCCTGCGATCCGTGACAGCTGTGGTGGTAGCGGTGGCATCGTGGTCATTAGTCAATCTGGCTCTCTCTAGGGGAGGGTCCCAGAGCTGGGAGGCCCACGTACTGTATTTGTGTCACCTTATCCGGAGGCCAGATCGGTGTGCCGTGCACCCCAAACAGCCTGTTCCTCCTCCTCTCATCTGAGCATCCCTCCTCTGATTCCCTGAGGCACCGGGGCCTTCCCACAGAATCCCTCTTCCCTCCCAAAGACCTAATTCCTTAACTGTCTTCTGACTCTCATTCTGACCCTTAATCTGTGTCTTCTTCAGAACCCACTTAATTTTTTTTTTTTTGCGATGATTTTAGGCTTACGGAAAGTTTGCCAAAATAGTACAGAGTTCCCATATGCCCTTCATTCCACTTCCCCAAATGTTGACAGCTTTACAGATCTATTGCGCAATGATCGAAACCAGGAAATTCACATTGATCGGATGCTGTTACTAATCCACAGATCTTAGTAGAGTTCGCTGGGTTTTTCCAGTACCGCCCCTTTCCAGATCCCAGACCCACTTCAGGATCCCACATTGCATTTAGC
>NW_023248227.1:0-3474 GCF_002007445.2 Ailuropoda melanoleuca | reverse complement strand
GGAGGAGCCTGATGTGGGGCTCAATCCCATAATGCCAGGATCACGCCCTGAGCTGAAGGCAGACGCTTAACGGCTGTGCCACCCAGGTGCCCCAGGATAGGCACTATTCTAACCACATTCTCATTTTCTGTAAAAAAGGTAAAATGAAAGAAACAACAACAAATCACAGCCAATGGACAGCCAAGAAAGCTGTCAATATCCTGCTGGCTGTCGGAAAGACAGATCGCTGAGCTAACTTCTTCCCTAAGCAAGCCGAGTTCTACTTATACCAAGAGCATTGTGAGATTTGGGTATGACTTTGTTGCATTCCCTTTTAGAAATGACATTGTTTCGGGCAGTCCAAAATATGCACACGAAATCAGAAATTCACTAAAAATGAACGGGATCAGCTAGGTTCATGGATGCCATTTGTCATGTCTCCTTGGCCTATTAGATCTGTCTCCGATATAATATGTCAGTTTCATGTAAAGCAATTTCTTATACTCCTGAAAAAGGCTTTTCCTCGCTATTGTCATCGGTCATAGATGAAAACAGTGTGTGGTGTGCACTGAGTGCCGCTTGATACTGGAGCATAAAATGCTTTAAAAATATGATTGGATTTAGTGGTCATAACAATGAGGGACTGTGTGTACTGAACCAAATAAACGGTGTGTTGCCTTATACTGCTTGGCCAAGATTCCTCATCTAAACTCTGTCTCCTACTACTTCAACTCCTGAATTTTTCAGCAAGGCGCAGTAAAACTACATGGTGTTAAACAGTGATAGGGTTCCTTTTAAATACACACAAGTGATGAGTTATAATAACAACCATTTGGATATATAACCTGAGCATGAAAGAGTAGTGGTTCTTTCTATAACAATGATATTCCCTTAAAATTTTACTGGAAGAAGAAAAAAATCCAAATTTTTGTATTCTACTTCTGAAGTTTGCACATGCTCTCAGTGTAAAAAAGGTGTTAAGTATAAATGACAATAACAGTTCATATTCCCATAGAAGTTTATATTTTCCAAAATGACTTAGCACTGCTATTTCATCTTATAATTTTAGTATCACCTAGATTGCTTTAAACAAAGCAACCAATGATCTATGAATGCTTCAAACAATTCAATTATAAAGAAAAATATTTTCTTCAATCACTTCCAAACCATATTTCTGTGCTTAGAGATGCAAGTTTCCTACTGCTGTCTAATCTTGAAGACCCTCACTGTTAGCATCACTGCTTCTAGGTCTTACAAAGATAGGGCAGATAAGATTATTGTCATTTTGGGTAGTGAAGGGACCTGAGGTTCAAGAAGGGTAGATGACCTGTCCAGTGTAACTAGCCACGCTGAGACAAGAGCAACGTCTATGGTATTTACTTTCCACCATACCATCTGACCAAATCTAGCAACTGAATAATTACTGTTTCCATGTTACAGGCTGGGTTTCCATGGCATCCAAATCAGTTAACTTGATAAGTCCCCAAAAAGTGATGGAGTCATTGTCAGCCATAACAATTACTGAAATTTTATTATTACAATTAAATACCTATACCTATTTATATAGAGCGACAGAGAAAGTGTTATGATGATAAACTGGAGAAGCCATTATTTTCCAATTAATCAAAGAAATTCTTATTAACACTGTCTGAAGAAATGGCCCCAAATTATTCTTGTGCATTTTACAGAAAAGGTGCTAAGCTTTGATTTTACAAAAGTACAATTACACATTTGCCATTTGATTCCCTTCTCAAGTTTTGACAAAACAAACTGGATAAGCAATCTTGACAACAAATAAAAGGTACTGGGTTTATATGATATTAGAAAAGTTTTCAGGAATTCCTGGGTGGCTTAGTCAGTTAAGTGTCTGACTCTTGATTGTGGTTCAGGTCATCATCTCAGGGTAGTGAGATCGAGCCTCCCAAGGGACTCTGCACTGGGTGTGGAGCCTGCTTAAGATACTCTTTCTTCCTCTCCCTCTGCCCCTCCCTCTCCATTCCCCCATCCCTCTACCGCACCAAGTTCAGGTGCATATGTGTGCTCTCACGGGCTCTCAATAAATAAATAAATAACAAATAAATAAAAAGAAAACCTTTCAATTGGTGTTTCATTATCAAAAGGGAAAGCCTAAGTGACAAACATTTTTAAAAATCTACTTTCATTAGTGGAAGTAAATTAGACAACTAAGACACATTTCAGTAGGTGTGGATCCATTTCCAGTGGATCTAATATTTCTGGTGTCACTTTGTCAACTTGCATTTATAACAAAGGATTTCAAAGGTCGTCACAAAGTCCTTTTTGAAGAATACTCAGTGGGTGTGTAATTGGAAGTTGTGCAACAAAGCTTGAATAGAAGACAGAGATGGAAACAGAAAGAAATAGATAAAATATTAGCTGATGACCTGGTTGAAAAAAAATAGTAAAAATATGCATTATATTAAAAGAAAGGCTAATGTATGTGAGAAAAGTATATTTTGTATATTCAATCTATTATCAGCATCTGTTCGTTTCTGGGAACTGTAAACTAATTAGAAGACAAATTCAAAGGTACACTTTGTTGTTCATTAAGTCATCATAGGAAGCCAGGTTTATTATTGTTTAGGAAAAGATAGTTCTAAAAAGATATTGTGATTGCACTGGGAGATTGAAAGGTCAGACTAAAACAAATGAGAAAATTCCTTTCTAACTTTTGTATTCCTAATGTATTCAGATCAATAGATTCAGGTGAATAGTTTGTAGAGACTGTTCAAATTAGCAGTTGCTATCAGTGACCCATCAGCATTATTTTAGCAACTTAAAGAATGGAGAAAATTATAACCTGAAACCTGAAAGATATTATGTACCATCTAATAGATTAATAAAAGGAGATGCCGATGCTGTTGGCAATGCTAATAAAAACATTCTTAAATTATTTTTCACAAAAAAAGCATTTTATTTTAACCTCACCACAACCGAACTGTCTTGACAAGAAATTCTTTCCTGCATTCACTTTACTCACGAAGTGCATGTAATTCTCTTTGCATATCATAAAGTGAAAAGATAGTTTCCTAAAAATGATCTATCCATCTCTTCACAGGCTAATAGAAGATTTGATTTCAAGTTGTAACCAACATTTCTTTCAGAGAAGCAAATTCTGAGCAATTTTAACTACCTCCTGATAGAATTTATAAACAAAAGGAAGGTATTACTACAATACAATATCCCGATTTCTGAAAACCAAGAAAGTTTGTCTCCAAATGTTAACAGCCAAGTAGAAATAGGTGGTTTAAATACATTCATACACAACGACTGAAAGAGTGTAAACGTTGCGGAGAGAAGCATCTAGTGTTGGTGCTTGATACCCTCCGCAACACGCTGGACTCGGAGGGGTCAAGCATTCACGACACCAACAGCAGCACTCAGTCAAAATTCCGTAGAACGAGTTATCGAAGATGTGTGGTTCGTCTTCCGCACGCGGAAGATCCCAGCTTTGACATCATCAAGTGGCTGTTCCGA
>NW_023248226.1:0-3467 GCF_002007445.2 Ailuropoda melanoleuca | reverse complement strand
AAGAAAAAAAATTTTTTAAGTATGTATGGTGACGGACGTTAACTAGCTTATTATGGTGATCATTTTGCAATATATATAACTATCAAATCATTATGTTGTACACCTGAAATTATTACGTTGTATGTCAATTATACCTCAGTAAAGAAAAAAACTTTAATAACCCCTTTAAAAATGAGTTTTTTAAAGACTAAAATGGTAACCAAAATTACATTAATACTCACTAAAAATGAATAACAAGCCTTCTTAAACTAAGCAATACATTCAGTTCTTGCTCAGAACTGAGTTTAGAATAACATATTATGTCTAAAGATATTAAGACTATCTGCTAGAGCTAGCATGCTCTATTAAATTTTCTGTGGTAAATGAGAGACACAGAAAGAGTTCTACTCTATTCATTCCTTAAACCTCACAAATCATCTGGGGTTTATTGGCCTAACTGAAGAATTTTCTCCTTGGTAGGTAGGGTGGATTTCATGATGAATCTTAGCACTATTAGTAAAGTATAATTCTGAAAAATCACTACAGAAAGAGAAATATATTTACATATATCTAAGCAACGAATTAAATACAAACCAGGACAGTAGAATGTATATAGACAGAAAAGAATACTACAGACTCATCAAAGATTACTGGTCAAAAATCTACAATAAATCAAACTAAAGATCTTTCTATTCCTTTTGACTAGGTATTACCTGAGAGATTTCCTGTTGATAAACTGTAAAATGTTCCTTGCTGATCTGTGGGAGGTAGAATGAAGGTATGACTTCAGTGTCCACAAAGTCCAATCCCCATGTTTTTGTGAAGAAGTCAGATTCTCTTTTTGCTAATCGAGGATCATTTAATGCTGCTGGAAGGTTTACTTTGGAATGATATATAGTCCATCTATGTTGATCTGTAACTAGAGATGGGGCAACACATAAACTATTTGAATCACCTGCAAAAAGTAAACAAGAGAACTCTGTAAACTAAGTTCTACATTTCAAAGTACATCCTAGAAAAATAAAAACGCTTAGTTTCTACTCTATACAAAGAGTAGAAACTCTTCTGTAACAAACGTTTTAATGAAAATCAATGTGATTAACAACCTTCAGCTTTCAACATCAACTGCTAAGGGAAAAAATATATATATAAAATAAAGAATATGCAAAGTTTAAAAGTTATAAGTTGCAGGCTGGGGTGCATGGTAAAGAAAGTCTTTCATTAATTCCTTTCCTTAATGTACAATTTCGCTTTCCTTTTTCAACACCAAATTCTTCTTCCTTTCTCTTGTATATGTTCTATCCTTTAATACTCCAGATTTTTCACAGATACACCTTGTTTCTATTGTATTAAGGCAGACACGCCACGTTCTAATACCCTTTGTTTGATTTATAAATAGATGACTAAAATGCTGCTGTGGCATTAACCATAGAGGAAATAAAAACATATAGTCAATTCTTGTTATTCATCATAATTTTGTTCTATAAAGTCACTGTAACAATTAGCAAATACTGAACCTTTGCTCCTAGGGGAAATACAGGGTTAGGTACATTCAAGCCCCTGGTTACAACATTTTCATCAACCAACCAATACATAATCTTAGTTTGTGTGTGTTTCTGCTTGAAAACACCTTATTTAATATATATTGTTCATTCATTAACACTGAACTCATGGCTCACACCACTATAACTCATAACTCATACCTGAGTGAATTTTCTTCATAAAGCACATACATTGCAGTCTTTTGGTACTCAGAAACACTAGAAAGCCCTTCAACACTACATTTGGGAGACATTTTAATCAGCAAAATCACCAACAAAAATCTCAAAAATGCAAAAAATGTGACGCTAAATAGACCACAGAAAGGACACTAGTTTAGAGCATGAGACCTAAAACAAGAAGGAAGAGTGTTGTCTTGTTCAGCCTTCGCTAGGGACACGTGCATCAGGCAATTTAAGTTTTTCATTCCTCTGCATATAGCTACAAATGACCACAAAAGTACCATAAGTATTGATTATGGAGTTACAAGTTCTGGGGAGTAGGCAAATTTGCAAACATGGAATTCACAAATAATGAGGCTTCACTATACTGTGTCTAACTAAAAAGCTTTAAATCTGTAGCTTCATTTTCAAAACTTTTATTTTCAGTTTAGCAAGTAACTTCTTCAATGGAAATGCATGAAAAGAACTATATTCCAATTTTCCAATCAACTTACTTCCAAATTACCTCTTTAGTTTAACACTATAAAATGTACTCTTTTAGACACAGCTGACCCTTGAACAACAGAAGGGTTAGGGACACAGACCATCCCCTCCCTGTGAAGTCAAAAATCCACATATAACTTCAACTATCCCCAAATGTTATGGGGAGATAGCCTATTGTTGACTAGAAGCCCGTCCAATAACATCAACAATTAACCAGCCCTTCCAATTAACATATATTCTGTGTGTTATATATATTATATACTGCATTCTTACAAGAAAGTAAGATAGAGGGGGAGAAATGTTACTAAGAAAACCACAAGGAAGAGAAAATACATTTACAGTACTGTATTTATCCCTCTCCCAAAAAAAAAAGGCTGCGTGTAAGTGGACCCACGCAGTTCAAATCCATGTTGTTCAAGGGTCAAATGTATATGGAATCTGACTACTCATTGAAAGATAATACAAATACTCAGTAAAAATCCTTAACAACAACAAAAAAGGCATTACCTGTGGGTTCCTTAGGACATACATCTGGCAGTGACTGCACAGGTCGAATGTGTTTTGTTGGATCTACCTCTTTTTTAAAGAAAACATCACTGCTGCTTCCTTGAGGCACTGGTGAAGAACTGTGGCTTGAAGCCATTGCATAAAGTCACCACTCAACTGAAAACAAGTAACAGGTAATAAGACACTTAACACAAATCAAAATTCATCTATAAATATTACGAATACCTCAAACTTTCTTTGAAAAAGACACCTTATCTGAAATCCCTCAAGGTGTAAGTACACAATTTGAATACTCACTATTAACAGTTAAGAGTCACTCACAAAAGTTTACTAAGAAAGTTGTATCCTCCTTTGAAAAGTATTCTCCCCGAAGTGAAATATCCTTAGTCTTTTACCCAAAGTGGAAAATAGATACCAAAGCTGTAACCAATATATACTAAAGATGAAAATATCCATTCATTCAACAAGTATACAGTAATTATGCATTATAGCAAAATGGATAAGTGAATGGGTTTTTGAAGTCTGACTGACTGGGTTCTTCACTTACTTACCAGCAGTACAATCTTAAGGAAATTTACTTAACCTTTGTGTGCCTTACCTCATCTGTAAAAATGGAGAAGAGATCCCATTTCATAAACATTTTGTAAGATTAAAAGGAATTAATATATGTAAAGCATTTATTTTATTTTAAGATTTTATTTATTTCTTCGACAGAGATAGAGACAGCCAGCGAGAGAGGGAACACAAGCAGGAGGAGTGGGAGAGGAAGAAGCAGGC
>NW_023248225.1:0-3448 GCF_002007445.2 Ailuropoda melanoleuca | reverse complement strand
GGACTTGATCCCGGAATGCCGGGATCACGCCCTGAGCCGAAGGCAGACGCTTAACGACTGCGCTACCCAGGAGCCCCTAAAGATTTTATTTTTAAGTAATCTCTACGTCCAATGTTGTGCTCAAACTCACAACCCCAAGATCAAGAGTTGCATGCTTGGGGCACCTGGGTGGCTCAGTCAGTCAAGTGTCTGCCTTCGGCTCAGGTCATGATCTCAAGGTCCTAGGCTCAAGCCCAGCATCAGGCTCCCTCCTCAACGGGGAGTCTGCTTCTCCCTCTCCCTCTGCCTCCTCCCCTCTGCTCAGGCTCTGTCTCTCTGTCTCTCTCTCAAATAAATAAATAAAATCTTTAAAAAAAAAAAAAAAGAGTTGCATGCGCAACTGACTGAGCCAGCCGGGAGCCAGCAGCCATCTCTCATCTTTTAATAAATTCAGCTGGACATCCATTTCTAAGCCTATTTCAAACTAGCAACTGTTCAGTTTTATACATCCCTCCAACAGAATCCTAGGCTAGCCAGTAGAAACACAATTCAGCCTATTAGCAGAAAAGATTTCAACCTAGTACAGCAAAAAGTCCATCCATCATGGCCAATGCCAGCAACTCAATATCCAAAAATCCCAAACTTAATTATGTTAATACCTACTACAGCCTGATGCCAATCACATATTGGGTATAAGATAAAATTAGTTTCTATACCCCAGATAGTCTTCTACCCATAACATGAATCCCAGAAGTTGCTCCATCTTCAGGTTTTATCTACTCTACTGCAATGAATTAACAGGTATCTGCTAACCAGCAGTCTTAGGTGCCTATGGTTAGGGAGACCCCTATACTATAATGAGTGCAAATGAGCACAACTCTTCCAGGAGGCAATTTAACGATGCCTTAAAAATAACTGTCTTTGACTCAGCAATTCTACACCTAGAAATAATTATGGATGTCCACAGATTTACTTACAATGAATTATGTGAAAGAAAGTTAAGACGATATATATTTTCAACAAGAGTGAACTGGTTAAATAAAGTATTTCAATACGATAGAACTCCATGCAGCAATTAAAAACACAGAAAACAAGTATTTAAGGATCTGGAAAACTATATTATTAAATTTTAAAAGGCAGGTTACAAAATATAATTGTTTTGTCAAAATGTACAAGTTTATATATAAAAATATGCTTTTTTCTTTTGGACTGAGATAATCTATAACAAAACAGTAACAGATGTGATCTCTAGGGGGTGGATACTGCTGGTGATAATTTTTCTTCTTTGTGCTTTCTTCTATTTTCAACTTACTCTACAATGAGCACATATTATTTAAAATACAGACCCCTTATTTTAATATGATATATAAGTAATATATTCATATGGTTTAATTTTGGGGTAGTATTAAAAGCTATATGGTCAAGAGTCCCTCTCCTCCCTGCAATAGACCACCCCCCCATATACCCAATTTCTATCACCACATGCATCCTCCAACAAGACATTATTGGTTTCTGACTCTGTCCAGAGTTTCATCAAACAGGGAAGAAATGTATCGGTATGATCTAGAGAACATTAACAATAGACTGAACATCAATAGGCTAACTATAAATTTTGACAGAATAAACTTTGAGGAATATAAAGAAGGAAACATCAATGTAAGATCACATGCTATTTCAAGAACAATCTACAATCTTTCTTAGACAGTTATGACTTAAATTTCTTCCTGTTTAAGAACACATAAGGGCTACTCTCAAAAATACACCTTTAATCTTTAATTTGTACCACACTCTTCTAAGAAGCACATTAAACATAAAATCACCCAGTGAGATAAAGGATCAGAGTTTCCTTCCAAGCAGGCATTTTAATCTCTTCTTTACCTGCATATAATAACGACTTCAATATCTGCACTCCCTTAAAATGACCCAAACTCAGATAATGCATCAAGCACATTTTAAAGTGAAATTTAGGAGCTGGGGAGTTCTGGGTGACGTTTTCTGGGGAAGGTCTGAGTTCATGTTTGCATATTCTCAAGTCTGTTTTCTTTCATCTCCTCCACATTCCAAGCCCAGGGACTGGAAAATTCAGAACTCAGAGACAGGCACTGATAGGATTTTCCTTCAGTCAGGGTCTTTAGGAGTTGAATTGAAATTACGTTAGAAGATAAAGGTGAGAGCATGCAGATATAGATTCTTGCATGCTTACTGTAAAACTAATACAGTCCTCTTTCCCCACCATACCTTAAAAAGGAAACAAACTCCCTCCTAATTTCTTAATTTTAAAGTTTGGTTGATAAACTTAGACATCAAAGGATGGGAGAAGGCACATTTTTTTTTCCTTCCTATTGAGCTAGGCATGAAAGAACAATTATTACCTGTGTGTGTCTTAATATATAAATAGTATGTAATCGCAAACACAACAGACATAAATAAATCAAACAAAGAATCACCCAGGAAGCTTCCAAAACACTAACATGCACCCACACCCTCTCACCCAGTCCCTAAGCCAAACAGCCTGTAAACAGCTCTTCAAGTAAATGATTCCTAACTTCTAACCACCTACACAGCTCTACTAAAGAAATGCCCCACTACTTGTGCTCAAAGAGCAAAAAGCTTAAAACAAAAATGTTAACCGTCTTTCAAAACAATTGCATTTGCAAAAAATATTTCTCCTTTGAAGAGTAGAGGTTTACGTTCTGAATTAAAAGATTGTTTTAAAGAAAATTTTAAACAATTAACAAAATGCTAAAAAATCTATGCTATAAAAATGGAGAACCAATACAGTGCATTGCTGTAATCTAACTGAAAACACCTCAATTTAGTCTAAATTCATTATAAATTCTTCCTGGGTGATGACTTTCTTGGTGTTAACAGTCTGTGTTATAAGACATATCAAATGAAGAGTTAGATAAGCCATTAAAATATATTTCCCACTGTGCCTTTCTATTAGTATGCCCTCTTAAAATTCTTAGAAGTGAAATTCATAATGGAAATGTAGGTAAGCGAGGCAGGTTTTATATTCACTCTCCAGAGATAGAGCATGTAATCTATTTTGGAAATAGACTTTTTACAGTTCCTCCTTATTTAACAAATATATGTGTGCCTGTGTGTGTGTTACAATATGCACATATGTTTAACATACCCTTTATTTATTTCTATTTATTTTTCACTCCCACTACTTTATTGAATCCTATTGTTTGTGTTAGGTTCTTAGTTAATGTACAATCCAATCATCTGCCTACAGTGTTAAATTTACCTCCTCCTTCCAGCCTTTATAACTTGTGTAATTGCATTTGCTGGCACTTCTATTATGAAATTAAATAGCACTGGTAATAATAGGCAAATTATCATCTTGTCTTTAATAGAAATGCTTCTACGATTCCTCTTTCAGTCTGGGGTTTTGGGGGCACCTGGGTGGCTCAGTCATTAAGCGTCTGTCTTCGGCTCAGGTCATGATCCCAGGGTCCTGGGA
>NW_023248224.1:0-3465 GCF_002007445.2 Ailuropoda melanoleuca | reverse complement strand
AACTATTTCCAAGGCCAACCCGGTCATACAGGACCCTCTGGGCCCTACCACCCCTGGAGCTTTAAGTCTATTTACTGGAAGGCCACTGTGATTTCATTCCTCACCATCACAATCAGAAAACCCTAGAGATCAGCACCCCAACAATATGACATCTGTGGTTTTAAAAAAGAAAAACCAAACAAGCTCCAGAAGTGAGATTACAAATCAATCACATGAAAGGTAGCCGGCCCTCAGTTGGCCAACCCCTGCTGGGCCTTAGGGGAAATCTGTCACTGGTGCGGCTGCGCCCTGGCAAGGTGGGGTTAGGTCCCGGAAGTTTCCCCGGCTATGGAGAAGGCACTTTTAACCTACCATATGGACCAGAGAAGCAGGCAAAAGTGAATATTGGGCTGGGGAGGGAGAGGGGGAAATAGAATGCAACCGCTTGTGGAGGCAAGAAAATATGAGCAATGGAGACAAGGTTTGGGGAGTTTCTAATCTGATTCTAGTTCCTTCTAGACCATGTCACAGTTTCTGTGATATATTACTACTTTCTTCTTAAACTGGTTGAAGTCTGTTTCTTATATTTGCAGGCAAAAGAATTAAAAATTATGAAACATTAGTCTATTTTAAAATACTGTTAATGGCAGATGAGGTGTTTTTATGCATGACATCTCCGAGTAGTCTCTTTGGCAAAGGACTGTTAAGAATAATATATCTTAAATCAAAGGACTGAGCCACTATTGTTGATAATTGCACATGTCATGTCAGGACAGTGAAGAATATATTTTATGTATTGGGTGACCTTCCAATACCCCTTCAGATTTCATGCTTCATAATGTGTTTTAAGGCAGTAACACCAGTGTTGCACCTGGGCAATAATCAATTCATGGCTTTTGAATCACACTTTCTGTCTGTCTTCATAATGAAAACGCAAGTTAATCCTGAGCGTCATTGCCAGAAATGTCAACAAGGCCAGCCACTATGCCTCTGGTTATCCTGGTGACTGTGGAAGAATGAGTTGTTCTCCTCACGCCTTCTCTCTTTTGACTGTCAGCCCCTGCAGGCACTGGCAGATGTTGCTGTGGTCAGGCCCAAACTGATTGAGTCTCTTCAACCTGGGGCAGTAAAGACAAAGATATTTCAGGGAATGGTACCCAAAGATTAACTGATGGTGTCAGAGCTGTGATATGAGAACAAATTATAATGTGTGTTTGCAGCAAAAGTCAATTAGTTGGATCTTGTCCTACATGTTTGATGTGACTTATCAGATATTAATGCTTTAACTTCAGCTGAGAAAATAATGTTGTGTGATTTTTCACACATTTTTCATTTCAAAAAAGTAAAGTGCTTTTTTTTATGAAAGAACTTTAAGCTCTACAAGGTTACTACCTTTCCTGGCTGCAGTAGAAAATTAAAGATGTTAGCCACATAGTATAAATAATACATTGAGCAAATGTATTTGTTTCATGCCTACCATGTAATAACCTACTGTTCTAGGTACTAGGGAAGGCACTGTGAAAACAGGCGATGTGATGCCTTTGGGAATCTACCTTTTAGTGGAAGTAGATAGTAGAACAGAAAACAAAGAAAGGAGGCCAAACAATGGCAAATGACATGGAAAAAAAAAAAAGACATGGAAAGGGATGGTAGTGCCTTAGTGGAAGGAGTTTCCCTTTAAAGCACAGTTGTCTCATAAGGCTTTGTTGAGCAAAAGCACAAGATGAGGAAGAATCCACCTAGTATCTAAGGAAAAATGTCCCAGGTGGGAAAAACGTCAAACACATTGTCCCTGAAATAAGAGTTTGCACGCATGTTTGAGGACCTGCAGAGTAGTGTGTGTAGCTAAGTGAGCAAAGAGAACAGTAGCAGATCATGACAAAAGGTTAAAATGGAGATAATATTACGGAGGGCTTTATTGATGAATATAACCATTTGATTTTCCTTCAAGTAAAATGAGAAGTTAATGGAAGATTTTAAGCAAAAATTTAGCATGATGTGAATTATGGTTTTTTAAAAGTGTTATTGAGGTAGATAATACAGCATATAATTCACCCACTTAAAATGTACAGTTCAGTGCTTTTTAAGTATATTCACAGGGGGCGACTGGGTGGCTCAGTCAGTTAAGCCTCCAACTCTTGATTTTGGCTCAGATCATGATCTCAGGGTCATGAGATAGAGCCCTGCTTGGGGCTCCATGATTGGCGGGGAGTTGGCTTCTCTCCCGCTCCCTCTGCCCCTCCCCCCATGCTCTTTCTCTCGCATTCTCTCTCTTTCTCTCTCTCTAAAATAAATAAATAAATCATTAAATAAATTTAATTTCCATCAAAACCACAATGAGATGTCACTTCACAACCACTAAGGTGGCTGCAGAAGATTATCAAATACTGGCAAAGATTTGGAGATTGTGCAAACATCACCACAATATAATTTTAGAGCATTTTTGTTTTCCCCAAAAGAAAACTTCTGTGTGTATTTGCAGTCATTCCTTATTGCCCCCCCACTACTTATCCTTCCCATCCCTTAGCAAGCACATAATTCATAATTTGCCTTCTGTTCCTATGGATTTGTTTCTTTCATTTAGCATAATGTTTTCAAAGTTAACACAGATTGTTGTATGTATGAGTATTATTCCTTTTATTGCTGAATATTATTCCTTTGTATGGATATGCCACATATTTTTTATCCATTCATCAGTTGATGGACATTTAGATTGTTTTTAAGTTTTTGGCTACTATGAAGAATGTTCCTCTGAACATTTGTGTACAAATTTTTGAGTGAACATATATTTTTATTTATTTTGGATGTATAACTAGGAGTGAGGTCGCCGGGTCACATGGTAACATTATATTTAACATTTTGAAGAACTGCCAAACTGTTTGCCAAAGTGGCTGCACCATTTTAAATTCCCATGAGCAGTGTATAAAGGTTCTCATTTCTCCAGACCTTTGTTTGTACTTGATAATCTTCTACTGCAGCCACCCCATTGGCTGTGAACTGACATCTCATTGTGCTTTTGATGGAATTTTCCTATGACTAATCATGATGAACAGCTTTTCATGTGCTTGTTGGCCATTTGTATATCTTCCTTAGAGAAATGTCTATTCAGATGCTTTGTACATTTTTAAATTGGGCTATTTGTCTTTGTTTAAGAGTCATATGTGGGGGTGCCTGGGTGGCTCAGTTGGTTGAGTTGGTCTGACTCTGGTTATGATCTCATGGGTATGAGATTGAGCCCCATATTGGGCTCCTCGTTCAGTAGGGAGTCTGCTTGAGTTTCTCCCCCTCTGCCCACCCCCTCTCCTTGCTTACCCATTATCTCTCTAAAATAAATAAATCTTTTTTTTAAAAAAAGAGAGAGAGTAAAATTGTTTTTACATGAGGCACCTGGGTGGCTCAGTGGGTTAAACGTCTGCCTTTGGCTGAGGTCATGATCTGAAGGTCCTGGGATCAAGCCCAGTGTGGGGCTCTCCGCTCAGTGGGGAG
>NW_023248223.1:0-3458 GCF_002007445.2 Ailuropoda melanoleuca | reverse complement strand
CTCCAACAATTGTTGTTTCTTGCCTTGTCTATTTTTGCCATTGTAACTGGCGTAAGGTGGTATCTCAGTTGCTTAGGAATTTTTGAGCTGATTGTATTTTCATCTTGCTTAAAAAAATTTTTTTTATTATTTTTATAGAAGTGATACATCTTCACTATGGAACATTTAGAAAACAGAGTTAGCAAAACAAGAAAATTGAAGTTGCCCTTTATCTCAGTGCATAGGGATCAAACTATCATTAACATTTGGTATATTTCTTGACAGTCTTTTTTATTTCTCTATTTTTCTTATTCGCTTTATTATGAACTTGACTGGTGAATACATGAGAAGAGTGACTTTAAATAAATTTTAATCTATTATGGCAAAAATTTTAAATACAGCTGTGATATAATAAAAGTAGAATAGTATAGTATAATGGTTAAATATGAGGGCTCTTAGGGCACCTGGGTGGCTCAGTTGGTTAAGCGTCTGACTTCAGCTCAGGTCATGGTCTCAGGGTCCTGGCATTGAGCCCTGGAGTCCAGAATCCGGCTCTGCAGTTCTACACTCGTCAGGGAGTCTGCTTCTCCCTCTCCTTGTGCCCCGCCTCATGCACACCCCTCCTCTCTCTCAAATAAATAAATAAAATCTTAAAAAAAAAAAAAAAGAAGTCTCTAGATTCTAGATCAAGCTGCCTGGATTCAAATCCTGGATCTTGGGAAAGTTCCTTAACCTGTCCGAGTCTTAGTTTTCCCATCTATAAAATGAGAGTAATGACAGTAAATACATCATAGAGTTGTTATTGAGGGCTAATTAAATTAGTATATATTAAACACCTAGTATAGTATCTGGCTTATGTTAAGTGCCCAGTAAATGTTAGCTACTATCATTAGTTTCTTTTTGTCTGGCTAGTTTTTTTTTCTTTTTTTATGGCCCATGGAAACCTGTCTTTTGTCATTCATTCATTCACCAAGCATTTGTCGAGTGCTGCTGTTTTTAATACATTCAAAGGTTTTCTGCTTGAGTAATGCTGTTGAATAGAACTTTTTCTGCAGTGATGGGAATGTTCTTTATCTGTGCTGTCCAATAGCCACACGTGGCTAATGGGCATTAAATGTGGCTAGTGGGAACAAGGAACTGAATTTTTTATTTGATTAAACTGCCACATGAAGCTACTGGCTATTGTAGTGGAAAATACTGGGCTAGAGTCCATCTAGATCTTTGCTCTTGTTTTGCTTAATATATATGTCCAGCCTAGAAACATGGTGTGATGAGACCAGTGATACCATTCCTATTCTGATGTCCCTTTGATCTGTTTTCTTAGCCTATCTTTTTGGTTTCCCTGCTCAGGAATGACACACCCCTCCCTTTTAACTTTCAATAAGTATTTTTCTTTGCTTTCAGCTGAATTTTCTGATATATAAAAGATAGTGTTAACTCTGTCTTGATCTTGGCAATAAGCCAGCAAATGAGATACTGCATAAAAGCCTGTGGATCTGTTATAATCCACAGAAAGTACATAATACAGGAAAATTATTATACTTGTTAACCACGGTGGGTTTGTACTGCAATGATGACTCTTTGTTCTGCATAAGCCATCTGTCTCAAATATACTATGATTAAAAGCCTGGAAGTAGATTATTTTTTTAAAAGAAGCTTCTAAATTCTATCTCTGAAACTAATAATGTAGTATACATTAATTAAATTTATTTAAATAAAAAATTAATTAAAAAAACTTCTAATTATGCATATCTTTCATGTCTTTGTGTCTTCACTTTTATTGTATATTTTGAACACAACAAAAGGAAATTATCCTACCAATGGCCTAGAGGAATCTGTCGTCTTGGCATTATTCAGAGGAGTACTAACTACAGCAGTAAAAACATTTATTATACTTCCTTAGGAGACCTTAAATATGAAACTAAGTATGACTATGTTCCATTCTCAAAATACTTAGAATTTTTATTTCCTATATGCTTTTCTAGTCTTAGAAATTTACTATTAATACTTTATGTTTTTGTAATTTAAATTTTTTGTTACTGTTTTTTAGTAAGGCTTTTAGTCTGCTTTCAAGCTGTGACACTTAGAAGCTCTCCTTTATAGGTACAGAAGCTGCGGCAGAAATATGAACCAAGGTTTTCCCTCAAATTGAGATTATTAGATTTAAATTGGGAAAAATCCTTCTCTCAGAACCCTGGGTTTTCATGGACGTGCCTCCTTAGAGGCCGACCCCTGGAGGGAGGGGTATTGCTGAGCAGAGGAGGCTTTTGGTTACCCACTCTGCTTCATCCAGCCAGAGCAGCTCTACTTTTTATCTGTTTTATGTTAAACTTCTGTATAAGAATTTTGAAGAAAGGGTCTCCTGCTTAAAAACAAAGAATGGGTTGAAAATCACTGCATTGGTGATTTGGAAAGTCTACTTGGGAAAGACAGCTATCTGCATGACCTGCCAGATGGTAGGCATCTAATCCTCTGGGCATGCTTTGGTCCTCTGCTGGCACAGCTATTTTGTGCCCAGCAGGAGTTAGTGAGCTGAACTTTTGCAGTTTTATTTCTCTTTTTCTTGACCCCAGCCTCCCTACTTCCTCTTTTTCCTTTTATCTTTCTCCCTCCTAATATTTCTAGTTGGAAGGAAAAAAATGGGCCTGATAAGTCATAGAGGCAGTAGGTGTGTATATTTTGTTTGTGTATATGTGTGTTTTTTTTAATACATGGATATGGTTAAGATTGGTTCTCTTACCAGTTGCTCTAAGTTATCAGTTAAAACAAGGAACAATAAAGTACTTTGTTGACTATACAGACTGATCGTTTGGGCCTCTTGTGAATAAGGTTGTTTATGCCAGGAAGTCTTATGCTCAAGATTTGTAATCCAATTCCATGCCCTGCTCACTTCTACTCCCCAATGGTCTTCCTGAGGACCTGTACCAAGATTCATTCTCATACCTCTTTGTTATTCTTCATGCCATGAGAAATTTAATATTTCTTTTAGATTCCTTGTTCATATCTCATGCTTCCTTTTTTTTAGGCCACATTCTGAATTTATTTTCCTGTCTACTAATTTTTATTCAGAATTGTTTTAGCCCCCCTTTAAAAGCTATTTCTGACAATGTGGTTGCCATTTTGTAAAATGGAGAATATGCTTTCAATTCACCAAATATTTACTTAGAACTACTCAGCCCAGGCCTGTGCTACAATGTCATGGTGAATACAAGGGAAGTAGAACACTGTTGTCTCCCAGTCTCCTTGGAAATAAACTGTACATCTAGGAAACAGACTAGTATCATCTAATACTATGAGGATATGGCAGGATGTTTTCCCAGTCTCAGTTATTAAGATAGCTGTCTTTCCAGTTACCATTCTGAAAATCTCAAAGCCATCTTTAGTTATTCCTTCTCCTTTCTTTTAAAGATTTTATTTATTTATTTATTTATTTATTTATTTATTTATTTATTTATTTATTTTGAGGCAGGGGAGGGGGG
>NW_023248222.1:0-3457 GCF_002007445.2 Ailuropoda melanoleuca | reverse complement strand
ATCCCAGGACCCTGGGATCATGACCTGAGCTGAAGGCAGACGCTTAATGGCTGAGCCACCCAGGCACCCCAAGATTTCATTCTTTTTCACGGCTGAATAATGTTCCATTGTGTATATCTGCCATATCTTCTTTATCCATTCATCAGTGGTCGGACATTTGGGCTCTTTCCATAGTCTGGCTATTGTTGATGGTGCTGCTATAAACATTGTATGTTGATATAACACATTTTCTTTATCCATTAATTGATCTGTGGACACTTAGGTTGCTTCCACATCTTGGCTATTGTGAATAATGCTGCAGGGAACGTGGGTCTGATTTCAATTCTTTTGACTAAATAGCCAGAAATGGGGTTGCAGGGCATATATTTTCTGTCTACAGAGATTTGGGGTGAGTCAGGGGAAGAACTACTGCTTGGCCATTGTTGGTGGTGGGACGCTGAAGCTGTGTTTGATAATTCCCTGTAGTATTTATAGTCCTTTGTCTTTTGATTACTTGAGATTATCTAATGTCTCTCTCTGACATAACAGTCTCTATCTGTATTAGAAGGGAAATCAATGGTTTTGAAATCAATATGCCTTTGACAAATAACGTTCCCTTGACTATTTTGTTTTAGCTGAACGTAGAGGACCAGAGAGACTGCCTTTCGGTTAGCTAATTTGGGGCTTTCTGATACTTTTATTTAAGGAACATTGTGATAGTGAAGCCATAGCATATAATATTTGCTTTGAATAGCGTACTTTAAAATAACCCATTTTTGACTTAATGAGATGTTATCCATTGCACCTTTCTTTGCAAGCACTTCAAGTACTTCACATATTTAATCTTTTTTTCTCTCTTCCCTGGAAACATGTGGGGCCTGAATTTTAGCTACAGACTATCAAAGGCTTTATATTTTTAGCCTGCGTGAAGATTAATACAACCCAGTAACCATACGAACAGAAATGCTGATGATACTACACGTTGTCCTCAGCCACAGCTGGAATATATACAATGACTCAATAGCAAAAGATGGGCAGGTTCTGATGGCTCGTTCTCAGACTAGTTCTGCCTCAGCCTTAGCCTGGGGCTCCGACAGCCCAGCCTTTATTCTGCCACTGCCTTTGGCCCCTGCCGGATCTGGCTTGAAAACTTCCCAGCTGTAGCTAGAGCTATGTTTGATTTGACCCTTTGAGAGGAAGCAGCACCCAGAAGTGAGTTCATATGTCATCTGAACTAATCCTTCCTGGGCTTATTTTGAAGCTCTGGGTATCTCAGAGCCTTTGACTAGAAATAGTTTTTAAATGGAGTTTGGGTCATCTAAAGAAAGCTGTCCCTCTTCTCCAAAGAGCATGGAACCTTTTTGTCTTGTCTCTCCTTCCTAGTCTTGACCCTTGATCGCTCCTGTCCTGTTATCTCTTTTTATGTCTTCTGTTTTGGAATTGGGATAATTTTTAATTTGAAGACTCTTTAGAATGAGTAAATGTTCTTTCCTGCTTATATTTGAGCAATGAGGCAGTTTGTGAGAATACTAATGGGGAAAGTATCACCCCCATTTTTCTAAGTAGTTATCTCAGTAGGACATTCAAGTTCTTTAACCCCAGAAGTCTGATAGTGTTAGTCAATTAGCAGTTTGTTGGTGAGTGCTGGTTCTCACTTGGAAGAGCTGGTGCACAGCTCTCATGGGGTAGGAGAAACTGAGGCCTGGAAGACCATGACATAGCCAATGAATGGATAGAGCCAGGGCGCTCTGCACTTCTGCGTTCTGGGAGGGTGGTGATGCCTTGGCAGTTATGCATTTCACAGATTTTTAATGAATTTTCTTACCCTATGTTCTCCACGTGATACACTCTTCTGCTGCTAGAACATGTCCTCACCCCCAGACCCATTCCCAAGCAGCGCTGAAGAAGACGAGACTAGGGGGTGAATCTATGGATTGCACAGGATACTGTCAGCTGGCCCTTCTTTATTTCATGAAACAGAGCACTCACAGATCGCTCCGCACTCTAGAAACATATGGCAAAGGTGTCAACGTAAGCACTCATAAGCACACTCGGAATTGTGGGAAAGGCACAAGGACGATTTTAAAACCTTTCTTCCCCTCACACTTGAGAATATGAAAAATAGTAAGTCCCATCCTTTGAAAGGTAAAATAAAATTCAAACCATTTATTTTTTTTAAATCTACCCCAGATTGCTTCTAAAATTAATAACTGTGAATTTGCTATATCTGGAAGGTTGTGGATAACTTTGTTGCTAAGGAAAAGCCATTTTCACGTCGCTGCTTTAATTTCCTAGGCATCTGTCATCTGTTTTCTAAACAGCAGGATTCCAGCTCATGGTCCGTTGAAAAACTAAAAATTTATGTCAATACAATCTTTGTATTGCCTTCTGGTAGAGGACCTGCGTTAGCAACTGTAAAGACACCATGTTCGGTGGGAATGTTAATGAGGTTACTGTGATTTTTAGGCATGGGTAGATGTACTCTGTGACACATGCCAGGGAGATTAGGAGCACATCATGTTTAAAAGCTTTAGTACACCAAATAAAATGGTTTTTCCAGGGAGTATGTTATTCCCGATGATAAGAAATGGCATACCTGACTTCTGAGCAAGCCTCTTCATCTATCCCTATTAAATTATACCTCTTGGCCTCTTTCTCCAATTTGTCCACTCTGACCCCATTATCTAAAATCTTTGCTTCTACTCAACTTCCAGCCCCCTGTGAACGTGCCTTACCTGCCTTGGGGTGGCTGGGTATCTGGCAGACTTAATTTATTGGTTCCTGTCACCATGGGGCAGACTACAGCAGGGACCATTCTTTAGTTGTCCTTAATAGGACATTTAGAACATCACTCAAACTGAGCTTTAACCTTGACTAATGCCCCTCTTCTCTTTTCTACAACCTTTCAGGCCCAAGGAGAGGGAATTCTGGATCTGTGAATAGTTTATATTCTCCC
The DNA here is from genome assembly GCF_002007445.2 of Ailuropoda melanoleuca. Classification (NCBI taxonomy): domain Eukaryota; kingdom Metazoa; phylum Chordata; class Mammalia; order Carnivora; family Ursidae; genus Ailuropoda; species Ailuropoda melanoleuca. The sequence goes on along the minus strand of NW_023248222.1, from coordinate 522 downwards.
TGCTGCCCCCAAGAGCTGTTTGGCCATTGCTTTATTTATATTGGGAGGTCATTTTGTTGACCGATATCAAAAAAACTGCAGAAAGAAATACTTTCTCTAGCTTATTAGATACAAAACCGTGTCAGCATTGAAAACAGTTTGTTCAGGTATGTCTTCCTCTGTGTTTATATCATTCTAAATATATTATTCCCTTTATCCAGCTTACAGCTGCTTATCCTCATTCAGCCCTTCTTATCCTTAATGGTTATCATCGTTCATCAAGAAGTGCCACGTATTTGTCAGCATCTTTGGGCGTGGTCATCTCCTTTAGGTGTGTTGTGTGACTCCACTGTCCCTCTGTAGGAAGTTTTCATCTCCTGTACCTGCAGATCCCTTTAAAGCAGAAGGTCTATTTCATGATACAACTGGCTTTGCATAGCATTGTAATATTTGGACTTTAATAATGGAAGTGTAGGGGCGCCTGGGTGGCTCAGTCCTTAAGCGTCTGCCTTCGGCTCAGGGCGTGATCCCGGTGTTATGGGA